>NC_135813.1:10690439-10844342 GCF_964213995.1 Mustelus asterias
CACTCAGTCACATGGTCAAGTGGTCACATGGTCAAACAGACAGATACACCTTTTCTGCAATCGTATACGTGTTAGAATTGGACTTTAGTCTTTCAGAATAGTTTGAAGTTGTAACTCAGATTGTTGGACATGTCGCTGTAACAATCTTTATTTGTTCATTTTTCAATGAGATGAGCAGTTTGAGCCAGACATTGCAGACCAGGTTCCGTTAACAGAGGTTGAACTGCTGTCATGTTTAACACAAACCGGGATTCAGAAAAAGTTGTTTTATTCATTATCAGCATTCAAACAAATCTGAAAACAGATTTAAAACAAGAAAGCTTCTGATTGGTTCCATAGGAGGGGCCAATTGATCAAAAATAGTGATTGGATGGTCACAGAACGTGGAGAATCCGTCTCATTCCTCACCCTTATCCCCAACACAACATTAAAGATAAAGAACAAAACTTACATAGTCGTGACAGACACTATCTAAATGTAAAATAGCCTACAGTCAATGGAGTAGTGTTTGAAGAGTAGTCACTGTTATAATGTAGAGAATACAGCACCCAATTTAAACACAGCAAGATCCCACAAACAACATTAACGGGCAGATTATCTGTTTTCTGCGATACTGTTTGAAGGATAAATATTGACCAGGACATCAGGGAGAACTCCCCTGCCCCTCTTCCAAATAGTCACGTCCACGTGAGAAAGTTGACGGGTTCCCACTGTAACAACTCATCTGAAAGACAGCTCCTCCAACAGTGCAGCACTCCCTGAGTACAGCACTGGGCTGGAATGTCCATAAGGGGTGCGGGTGGGACTTGAACCCACAATCATCACTCAGCGAAGGGAGGACCACCACTACCTGCAGTGCCTCTGTGTAAGCCCATTCCAAACATGAGGCTGCTGGATAAGGTTCAGGGGTGGGAATCTGGGCAATCTCTTCCCATTCCAACCCTGGGATATTGAGACCAGTTGGGAGCGCTCAGGCAGTCTCATGGGATAGAGGAGGACTTGCTCCTACTTTGACCCAATGGGTTCTGAGATGGCCGATGAGTCCAATGTGCGATCTGACACACGCAGGAAAGGCAGAGTTTGGAGGGGGCTGATTGGCTGATTGGAGGTTTGTGCATTCCCTCCAACATCTCGAATTTGTTACTGAGCATCTCCGGGTCTCTCGATGAGTCTGGTGCCTCCCAAATTACCCTTCCCCTTCCGGGTTAGTCACAAATCAGGGACTCCCATGAGTGCACGAGAATGTTTGACCTCTTCCCGGATGCTTTGAGGACATCTCTAAAACCGTACCGCTGTCCTCCTGGGAGTCTCCTGTAAGACTCAATAGACCACCAGTGAAATATGGAGCCTTCCGTCTGTGTGTGTGTCTGTGTGTGTAAGTGTGAGCCTGTGTGTGTGTATTTGTGTGTGTATATCTGTGTTACCTGTATGTGAAAGAGTGTCTGTGTGTGTATATGTGTGTGTCTGTGTATATGTGTGTGTCTGTGTGCGTGTGAGCCTGTGTGTGTATTTGTGTGTGTGTGTCTATCTATGGTACCTGTATGTGAAAGAGTGTCTGTGTGTCTATTTGTCTGTGTACATGTGTTATCTGTGTGTGTAACTGAGCCTGTGTATGTGTATTTGTGTCCGAGTCTGTGTATATCTGTATGTGCCTGTAAGAGTGAGTCTGTGTGTGCGTTTTGGGTGTGTGTGTGCATGTGTGTGGGTCTGTGTATATCTACGTGTGTCTGTGTGTAAGCTTGCATTTTGTGTGTATGAATGTTTGTGTGAGAGTCCACACATACCTGAATTTGCATATGTTTGTGTGTAAGAATGAGTCTCTGTCTATGTTTGTGTCTACCTGTATCTGTGTGTGAGTCTATATGTGTGTGTTTGCATGTGACACTACATATACCTGTGTGTTTGTGTGTAAAGTGAGTCTGTGTATATCTGTATAAGAGTGAGTCTGTGTATATCTATGTGTGTAAGAGTGAGTCTGTGTATATCTGTGTGTAAGAGTGAGTCTGTGTATGTCTGTATGTAAGAGTGAGTCTGTGTATATCTGTGTGTGTAAGAGTGAGTCTGTATATTTGTGTGTAAGAGTGAGTCTGTGTATATCTGTGTGTAAGAGTGAGTCTGTGTATATCTGTGTGTGTAAGAGTGAGACTGTGTATATCTGTGTGTAAGAGTGAGACTGTGTATATCTGTGTGTGTAAGAGTGAGACTGTGTATATCTGTGTGTGTAAGCGTGAGTCTGTGTATATCTGTGTGTAAGAGTGAGTTTGTGTATATCTGTGTGTAAGAGTGAGACTGTGTATATCTATGTGTAAGAGTGAGTTTGTGTATATCTGTGTGTAAGAGTGAGACTGTGTATATCTATGTGTAAGAGTGAGTTTGTGTATATCTGTGTGTATAAGAGTGAGACTGTGTATATCTGTGTGTAAGAGTGAGTTTGTGTATAACTGTGTATAAGAGTGAGTCTGTGTATATCTGTGTGTAAGAGTGAGTTTGTGTATATCTGTGTATAAGAGTGAGTCTGTGGATATCTGTGTGTAAGAGTGAGTTTGTGTATATCTGTGTGTATAAGAGTGAGACTGTGTATATCTGTGTGTAAGAGTGAGACTGTGTATATCTGTGTGTGTAAGAGTGAGTCTGTGTGTACAAGAGATTCTAAGAGGCGGAGGGGTGCGGGGGGGGGGGGGGGGGGTGGTGGATGAAATTAGTCTACACTGGCTGGCTGAAACTAACTCTTATTGTAGCAGATTTTTCACTGTGCTTGTTCCTGGCCAGAGAGACCGATTCCATTCTTATTCCCTGGCCTGGCTGATAATTTTGTTTAGTTTGAGATTAAAAATGGTGGCAACATTTTCCCCTGCAAAGTTGGGCAGAGAGACAGCAGCTGGCAACAGGCTCTGAGCTGTTGGTGGAGAATAATTTCACCCCCGCCGCACTCCCGCACTCCAATCTTTCGAACACTTTTGACGGATCCCATTTAATTATTCCTGTGTGTAGCTTCAATGTGGAAACATCACAAGATGTGATTACAGGCAGGACGTGGAGGTATAACTCTGTCAGGCGATATCCTAATGATTGGACAAGAACACCAATTTACCTATTACTCACTTGCCCAGCGAGATACGGAATAATTGTCAGTGATTTGAAAGCCTGAGCCTTTATCATGTTAAAAGTGAAGTTGCTGTTGTCCAAAAAAAAAAGCCAGAAAAATACTGGGAAACATCTGTGATTATCACCATGGGGATGGCTATAATTGGGCTATTTGTTAAAAAAAAGAAAAAAGGAGAGAATGATAAAAACTATCAGCAGGCATTGGTATAAAGAAAACCTGAAACCCAAGAAGGGCAAAGCAAGGCCTTCTCCTGAATATTTAGACCCAGCAGGATATAAAATCATTTTTTTTTACTGCTGCCTTTGCCAGTTTGACAACTCAATTCAATTCTTGAACTGTCAAAACTAATTTAGATCTTTCCATTTCTCCCTCCCCCACCACCACCCCCGCTCCGGTTTAAGAAAGATTTCTTCTTTTTTTTTCACATGGCAAAATTTGTTTCTGGAAGTGGTTAAAGACCCCCCTCTCCCCCCCACCTCAGTTTCATGTTCTCTCCTTAACTCGTGCGGTAACTCTCCCTCCCTGACCCGCCGGCCTCGTGTGTTAACCGTTTACCAGGAGTCGCCACGTTCTCGCGGTGACAGGTTTCTGGCCCGATGGTTCAGCCTGAGGAATCTCAGCTCGGTCACTCTTCAGCTTCTGGCAAAGTGGGTCCTTTTCAACTGAATCTTTACCGCGGCCTGTGCCTCTGGGCTGTGGGAGTCACTGGCAGGGCCAGCATTGGGGAGGCGATGGTCTAGTGGTATTATCGCTAGACTATTAATCCAGAAACTCAGCTAATGTCCTGGGGACCTGGGTTCGAATCCCACCACAGCAGATGATGGAATTTGAGTTCAATCAAAAATATCTGGAATTCAGAATCTACTGATGACCATGAAACCCTTGTCGATTGTCAGAAAAACCCATCTGGTTCACTAATGCCCTTCAGGGAAAGAAATCTGCCATCCTTACCTGGTCTGGCCTACATGTGACTCCAGAGCCACAGCAATGTGGTTGACTCTCAACTGCCCTCTGAACAAGGGCGACTAAGGATGGGCAATAAATGCTGGCCAGCCAGCGACGTTCCTGTCCCACGAATGAATTTAAAAAATGTTATTGCCCATCCCTAATTGCCCTTTCAGAGGGCATTGCTGTGGGTCTAGCTCAGTTGGTTAGACAGCTGGTTAGCAATGCAGAGCGACATCAGCAGCGCAGGTTCAATTCCCGTACCGGCTGAGGTTATCCATGAAGATCCTGCCTTCTCAACCTTACCACTCGCCTGAGGTGTGGTGATCCTCAGGTTAAATCTTCACCAGTCAGCTACCCCCACCACCCCCCCCCACCCCCCCCACCCCCACCTCCTCAAAGGGGAGAGCAGCCTATGGTCATCCAGGTTCAACGGCGACTTTACTATACCTTACATGTGTAAATAATTCTAGCAGTGAATAAAGACTCACACTGAACCTACGGAGGAGAATGGAGCACAGGTGGGGAAGGTGGTGAAGAAAGCATGCTTGCCTTCATAGGACGGGGCATCGAGTTGGCAAATTATGTCACAGTTATATAAAACATTGGTTAGGCCACATTTGGAATACTGTGTCCAATTCTGGTCGCCACACTACCAGAAGGACGTGGAGGCTTTGGAGAGAGTGCAGAAAAGATTTATCAGGATGTTGCCTGGTATGGAGGGTATTAGCTATGAGGAGAGATTAAATAAACTGGGATTGTTCTCCCTGGAAACTCAGAGGCTAAGGGGCGACCTGATAGAAGTTTATAAAATTATGAGAGGTATAGATAGGGTGAACAGTTGGAAGCTTTTTCCCAGGGCAGAAATGATAATTACAAGGGGGCACAAATTCAAGATAAGGGGGAAAGCTTCAGTGGAGATGTGTGGGGGAAGTATTTTACACAGAGGGTGGTGGGGATCTGGAATGCACTGCCAAGTGAGGTAGTTGAGGCAGCCAAGTTAGTGACATGTAAGACTTATCTAGATAGACATATGAACAGATGGGGAACAGAGGGATGTAAGCGGTTGGTTTAGATAGGTAAACGTGATCGGTGCAGGCTTGGAGGGCCAAAGGGCCTGTTCCTGTGCTGTACTGCTCTTTGTTCTTCAAGATATGCTGATCTGTAAGCAACACCCTCCCCACGTCTGGGTCCTCGGGTCTCAGATGGAGGATTAACAGTTTTAATGTTCAGCTGGTGTGCAGGGATCTCCATCGATATTATTTTCCTATAGCTGACATTCTTCACTCATAACTGCCACAAACATATTCAACAAGTCAACAGACGATGGGAATGGGATGAATCAGTACCAAAGCTCTTAATGACTGAGGTGGCAAACTCTTACCTGGCGGAGGTAGACCCTCGGGGTCTTGAACCCTCTTTCGAATAGTCCAGTCTCCGTTCGGAGTGCCAATAGGGGGCCACCCCTCGGATTTTCTATACACAAAGAAAACTGGAGAGAGTCCCACAAACAAATAAATGTCAAATTTTGTTGCTTCACTTCTCTCCTGCTTACTCTCCAGTGACCCCCACCCCCTCCCCAAACCTCACTGGCATGTAATGCGTGCCAGCGTCAGGTCAAAGTATGAGTTTCCCATAGCCGAACAGTTTCTACCAGTTAGCGCCTCTCATTAGCTCCTGATTCAGAGATGCCTCCATTTTGGAATTCTCTTCTTCATCTTCAAATCCCTCCATGGCCTTCGGGGTAATCTCCTCCAGTCCCACAACCCTCCATAATATCTGTTACTTCTCTAAATCTGGCCTAGTGATTATCCCGATTTTCAGTTTTTCCACCGTTGGTAGCCAAGCTTCCAGCTGCCTGGGCCCTAAGTGCTGGAATCCCATTCCGATTCCTCACCCACTTTCCTCCTTTAGGTTGCTCCAGAAAATCTTGCTGTTTGGCCGGGTTTGGATCATCGGCCCTAATGTGTGGCTCAGGGTCAGATTTTGCATTATAACACAACAGTGAAATACCCGGGGAAGTTTTTTATATAAAGGGTGCTATATAGATACAAGTTGTTGTTGTTGTCTAAGATCACTGTGATAACCCCCATGGGTTCCGTGGGGAATCTCGAATTCATCTCCCTCTGGGGCTTGTTGAATACGAGTTCCCCTGGTAACAGGCTATGGCTTGCCCAGGTGGAACTTGTCATGTGAGCCCCTTATAAGGCAGACACCAGGAAGAGTCCACAGAACTGTTGCCCGTGTTGGAACTTGTGTACCCTGGATGGCGAAACCCTGGGAGGCAAAGCTCCGGAAGGCAAAACCCTGAACAGAGAATCCCCAGGAGACGAAGCCCCAAAAGGTGATAGATAACTTAACTTATAATGGACTCCATTTTCATTGGAAGGGAGGTTAGAACAAAGAACAAAGAAAATTCCAGCACAGGAACAGGCCCTTCGGCCCCCCTGGCCTGCACCGACCATGCTGCCCGTCTGAACGAAAACCCCGAAGTGTAAGGTTGATCAGTGTAAGGTTGCTTTTTGCTGTATTAAGGAAGATATAATTGCTGTTGACATTGTAATTATATCAGCTTATTGTTTTAATAACTTATCATTGTGAAATTATAATGTATTTGGATTGTCATTTATAATGTGTTTGGACGGATTGTTTAAATAAGAAGTAAGTTGGGACTTGGGCATATACGCCATGGAGTAGTGACTTTATCTTGTGTTTAACATTAAATATCATTCCTTTCCAGTCGGGCTTCCTGAGTTATTACAACCACCCAATGAAGAGCATCTAATAACAGCTCCCAATCCTGTGAAATTCTACCCCAATGTTTTCAGGGAAGGGACAGAGAGGGGAAAAACACACGGCACAGAGTAGGAATGAAAAGATGTATATCGCCTTTGTGGATACCAGATTAAAAATCAATCGTTGCACATGGGTCATGAGGAAAGTTGCAGGCTCTTTACAGACGCCTTGAACGGTGGTTCTTGGGGGTTCTTGTTCCGTCCGAACTCAGCACGTATACAGCACAATATTGCTCTTTGTGGACTTTGTGCTATTGATGAGTCAGGAAGGAGTTAAAGTCTATGTGGGAGGAATATTGCCGCAGGGCATCCCTCCATGGGAGAATGCATTACAAGGGCACCTGGACATTGCGGCAGCTAAATAGCGCACAGCTGGTCAGAGCGACTATAGGGTTACCTTTCTCTCAGCCCCTCGGCCTACCTTATTCAGATGTGCAGATGTTAAGTGCTCAACACCCATCCCCCGTCTTCTAGAAAAATACTGTTTGTATTTCGGACCCTGCGCTTACTACTCACTGCAGTGATGAGTGCGGAGAAGTTAATTCTCTTGTATCTGTTGCAATATTAAATAAGGACCCACTGAGTTGCAGAAAATTTAAAGCAATCTTCTTGCCACTTACGGCAATACCTGTCAGGCAAGAGAAATATTAACACAAATGCTCATCTTGAAGTTTCTTGATGGCTTGTTTAATATATCCAGTTTCGAGGTGGGCCGCAAACAGACCATGTCTTTGCTGGGATAGAAATGGGATGTTCGAGTTAACCTCAGGACGCTGGGTGAGGAGGTGGGGGTAACTCCCCAGGGCACCCAACTCCTAATCAGGAAACATTGACCCCTGCTGGAAAGTGTGCACCTGTGCATGTTGAATCAGCTTTACAATCATCGAATTCCTACGGTGCAGAAGGAGGCCACTCGGCCCATCGAGTCTGCACCTATTCCGACGGAGCATCTTACCCATGCATTCTCCCCTGCTTTATCCCCGTGCCCCACTCGTTTACCATGGCCTATCCATCTAACCTACACATCTTGGGACACTAAGGGTAATTTAGCATGGCCAATCAACCTAATCTGCAAATCTTTGGAGTGTGGGAGGAAACCGGAGCACCTGGAGGAAACCCACGCAGACACGGGGAGAATGTGCAAACTCCACACAGATGGTGACCCAAGGCCGGAATCGAACCTGAGTCCCTGGCGCTCTGAGGCAGCAGTGCTAACCACTGTGCCACTGTGCCGCCCGTCTCCTGGAACTCACTCCTCAAGCCCCTCACATGTATCATAGCCCTTTCAGCAGAAGTCCTGAGGAGCGTCTGTCACCTGGAGGCCCACTTCTGGCATCAGAAAGTGTGACAAGGGGCGGAATTTTGTGAAGGAAATTGCCTAGAAATAAAAGGTGCTCACAACACTCCTAAAACTGACCAAACTGAGATCAGTTCAAACACAGGTCTAGAGTCAACCCTAAGAACATAGGAAATAGGAGCAGGAGGAGGCTATTCAGCCCCTTGATCCTGTTCTATCATTCAATAACATCATGCTGACATGATAGTGGCCTTAACTTCACTTCACTACCTGACACCGACCCCTACCCCCGAAACCTTTGACTCTCTTGTAGATCAAAAATCTATTCTGGATAAATTCAATGACTCAGTTTTCACTTCTCACTGGTCAGAGGATTCCAAAGACTAAAGTTTATTTATTAGTGTCACAAGCAGGCTTACATTAACACTGCAATGAAGTTACTGTGAAAATCCCCTAGTCGCCACACTCCGGCATCTGTTTGGTTACACTGAGGGAGAATTTAGCATGGCCAATGCACGTCTTTCGGACTGTGGGAGGAAACCGGAGCATCCGGAGGAAATCCACGCAGACACGGGGAGAACGTGCAGACTCTCCAAATTGCCCCTTAGCGTCCCAAGATGTGTAGGTTAAGGGGATTAGCCATGGTTAATGTGTGAAGTCACAGAGATTGGGCAGTGGACAGGGCCACTCTGTCAGAGAGTTGACGCAGACTCGAGGGGCCGAATGGCCTCCTTCTGCACTGTCAGGATTCTATGAAATTGGGACAGGAGACTAACCGTTCATTTAAAGAGGTGGATTTCAAGCAGCAACAAAATTAATGAACCGTCGATTAATTCTCCACTCGCTCATTAGTTACACAATAGGCACCGGTTAAAGCAAGTGAATCGGACAGAGTGAACTCAATCACAACACTGACCTTGGCTGATTCTGTTTGATTAAAGCCACTAACCTGGGTTTCATTCACTAACACTGTGTCCCTGTTCAATCAATAAATACTTTCAATCCCGTGAGGGAAGCTCACATTACATCCAGTCATCCTGTCCCCCTCAGCACCCGCCATTTCTCTTCACCTGATAACCTTTATTACGCGGCTTTCTCTCAAACAAGTTGATTTGTGCCCGTAGGGTGAGGAGTCAGGTGGGAGACACACCAGCTGAGCGAAGCCTTCAGATCTGCTGGATTATGGATTTCACAGAGAGCTAGATTGTATGTGAGCTGCGGTTGGACTCAGTATTGGCTGGAATTTTCCCGCTGCAGTGAATGAAGTTTTGGCTGAGCGCCAAATTCTCCGTTCTTGCTGGCAGTGGTGGACTGCCGTACAAGATCGGAGAATCCCGGCCAGAGGCAGACCCGGGCCCAACATTCCCAGAACCAATGGGTTCCTGACCCTATCCCTGATGTTGACCATTTCTGGGGGATGAATGTTCGGGCGGGGGCGGGGGGTGGGGGGGGTGGGGGTGGTGCGGCAGCAAGACTGCTCACCCCCATGAGGGATGATTAGATTCGTTAAGAGCCTTATTCATGATAGTTCATAGAATCCTACAGTGGAGAAGGAGGCCGTTCAGCTCACCGAGTCTGCACCGACCACAATCCCACCCCCAGGCCCTATCCCGTAACACCACATATTTACCATAGCTAATCCCCCTGATACTAAGGGGCAATTTAGCATGGCCAACCCATCTAATCAGCACATCTTTGTACTGTGGGAGGAAACCGGAGCATCCAGAGGAAACCCACGCAGACACGGGGAGAACGTGCAAACTCCACACAGACAGTGACCCAAGCCGGGAATCGAACCCGGGTCCCTGGCGCTGTGAGGGCAGCAGTGCTAACCACTGTGCCACCATGCTGCCCATAGTTAAAGGAGGGGACTGGAAAGAATGTAAGAATTTTAATGGAATATAAAAGTAGGGAGGTTTTGCTACAGTTGTACTGAGCGTTGGTAAGGCCTCGGCCAAAATTCTCCCCATCTCGCCGGCTGCGGGAAACATAGCGGGCAAGATAGAAAATGCAGTGGACCATTTAAAGATCCATCGAACTCGGCAAGAATTGCCAGTCTTGGGGTGCTTGTGGCCAAAGATTCCCACCCTACATCTGAAGCGCAGTACAATTCTGGCCTCTTTACTTAATAAAAGGTGCATTCGAAGCAATTCAGAGGAATTTCACTTGACTGATTCCTGGGATGAAGGAGTTATCTCATGAAGAAAGGTAGGACAGGTTGGGCCTATATCCATCGGAGTTTAAAAGAATGAGAGGTGATTTCTGTTAAACATATAAGATCCTGAGGGGACCTGACAGAGTGGATGCTTAGAGAATGTTCCCCCTAATGGGAGTGAACCAGGGACATGGTTTAAAAATAAGGGATCTCCCATTTAAGATTAAGACGAGGAGAAATTTCTTTCTCTCAAAGGATCTTTAGTCTGTAGAATTTTATTACCCAGCGACCGTGGAGGCTGGGTTACTGAACAGTTTTAAGGCTGAGTTAGATGGATTTTTGATTGACAAGGGTGTCAGAGGTTGTAGGGAGGTCGTCAGGTCAGTAGAATTGAGGCCGCAACCAAATCAACCATGAACTTATCAAATGGCAGAATGGATTTGAGGGGCCAAATGGCCTACATCTGCCCCTAATTCATACGTTCATAAGACAAGGGCAGCAGATGCACTGGGGCATCGCCACCAGCATGTTCCCTTCCAAGTTTCACACCATCCTGACTTGGAACTATATTGCGGTTCATTCACTGGCACTGAGGCAAAATCCTGAGATTCCCACTCTAACAGCACTGTGGGATGAGGGCCTTAGCTTATGAAGAAAGGTTGAACATGTTGGGGCTTACCCATTGGCATTTAGAAGAATGAAAGGTGGCCTTCTTGAAACATCTAAGATCATGAGGGGATTTGACAGGATGGATACCAGGCAGATGTTCCCACTTGTAGAGAGGCTAGAACCACAGGACACATTTTAAGAATATAAGGCCTACCTTTTAGGGCGGAGATGAGGAGAATGTTTTTCCCTCAAAGGATTCCCGCTTTGAATTTTTTCAAGGCAGAGTTAGACAGATTTTTGATAGACAAGAGAGGTCAAGGCTTATGGGTTGCAGAGGGTGAAGTGGAATCAAGGCCACAATCCAGCTCAGCCATGATCTTATTGAACGGTGGAGCAAGCTTGAAGGGCTGAATGGCCTACTATTTTCTTATTTTCTTCTGTCCCTATGGACTGCAGTGATTTGGTTTGATTTATTATTGTCACATGTATTAGTATACAGTGAAAAGTACTGCTTCTTGCACGCTATACAGACAAAACATACCATAGATAGAGAAGGAAAGGAGAGGGTGCAGAATGTAGTGTTACAGTCATAGCTAGGGTTTAATTAGATAATTGTTAGATGTTACAATGTAACCGGTGACAACTTTGTATTGGATGTAATGTGACCAATGGTAACAAGTTGTAAGGGTCAGCTGACCCAGTAAGCCATGGAACTAATTACAGAATGATGTGATGGTCAGCTGACTCACTCTAAATAAGAACCTATTGGGAATTGTGGGGAGCTTGGAATGGCCCAGGGCGAGGCCTCAAGTTTGGAGTAATGAAGTTTCATTATTAAACCCTTTCTTTGATTTATAAGTTGGAGTAAGTTTTGTTATATTTTTATTGTCTGCATTTGAAGAGTTCCTTCTGAAGAAACATTAGGGAGTTTATAAGAGTTAGAGTAGAGTTTTACAGGCTCAGAACGAGAGTAAAAGATAGAATTAGGGGCAATGCTGGGAACAGCTCGCAAGAAGTCTTCACGCTCTGGTGCAACTTGAAAATTCAAGAAGGCAGCTCACCAATCACTTTCTGAAGGGCAATTAGGGATAGACGATTAATGCCGGCTTAGCCAGCAATGCCCACATCCCGAGAATGGTTTTTTTATTATTTAATTGGTCAAGGGAGAACAGGCAGTTAATGAGGAGGTTTATGAAACTGGAGCCAAGGCTTCTTGGGGTTGTTAAAAGAAGTTAGCAAAGAGATATTCTCCCACAATGGGTGCTGATGGTTCAACAGTGTCTATATCCCTATTTCTCTTTTCATAAAACTGCAAGGAGTAGCTTACCTTTCAGGGACAAGAGCCTGGTGACATTCAGTCCTCTGGGAACCTGCGAGGGGCCTGTGGGATAAAATAATGGGAAAACCTTAGGGAACAGCAGGACTCAGTGACCTGGGACAACAGACAATGGAAGGAGGAGGAGAAGGCTCCGGTTTCAGGGATAGGGTTTCAGTTGGGTTTGGAGTCATTGGTTGTATCCATCCTCACAGTGTTCAGTGAGCATGTCAGTGTGACTAAGTACCTTCCAGTTACAAGACAATTAACATACTCCCTGCAGCCAAGAAAATCGCGGGAAGTCGTTGCACAGAAATGTGAACACCTGAAGTCATGAGACACTCTTTTCCGGAGTCCCCTTTAAAAAACATTTTTAAAAAATCTCTCCCCCCTATCTAATTTCCCTTCCCCCCTCCCCCCCGACACTCGGATCTGATGTACACTGGAAAATCCTCCACCATAATAACCAGAGTAAGGGTCAGTGAACTGTTTCATCATGGAGGCAATGGAACGCGTCCAAATACAGTCTCTAGTCTGTGTCACTGTGCATGCTGTGTCAGGTAAGGACATGTTGCAGTGTACGCAAGGTTGATCAGCCTACCAATATCCACAACCAAACTGTGATACAACCAGAAAGAATGCATTGTATGGTGCATCTGTAAAAGCTGGTGAGAGTCGTAGCGAACATGCCAAATTTCTTTAGCCTCCTGAGAAAGTAGAGGTGTTGGTGGGCTTTGTTAACTATAGCCTTGGCATAGAGGGCCCAGGACAGGTTGTTGGTGATCTGGACACCTGGAAACTTGAAGCTCTCGACCATTTCCACTTCATCCTTATTGGGGCATGTCCTCCACTGCACTCCCTGAAGTCGATGACTTTCTCCTTTATTTTGTTGACATTGAGGGAGAGATTATTATCGTTGCAACAGTTCACCAGATTCTCTATGTCTTTCCTGTACTCCGTCTCGTCATTGTTTGAGATCCGACCCACTACGATGGTGTCATCAGCAAACATGAAAATCGAGTTGGAGGGGAATTTGCCGTCACAGTCATAGGTGTTTAAGTAGTATAGTAAGCGCCTCCCCTATTAGCATTCTGCAGAAACTGTAGACACCCTGGTCCACTCCTCCATTCCTCCATCCAACTCCTCATCCCCTTCCCACAGAACCTTCCCATGCAATCGCAGAAGGGGCAACACCTGCCCTTGTTATCTCCTCACTCTCTGAGGTCCCAAACACTCCTTTCAGGTTAAGAAGTGTTTCACGTACACCTCCTCCAATTTGGTCTACTCCATTCGCTGCTCCCAATGTGGTCTCCTCTACACCGGGGAGACTGAACGTAGACTGGGTGACCACTTTGCGGAACACCTTCGCTCAGTCTGCAAACATGATCCCAACCTTCCTGTTGCTTTCCATTTTAACTCAGCCCCTTGCTCTCATACCCATATGTCCATCCCAGGCCTGCTGCGGTGCTCCAGTAAAGCTCAACACAAACTGGAGTAGCAGCACCTCATCTTCCAATTCGGCAGATTACAACCCTTAGGATTTAACATTGAGTTGGACAACTTCAGTCTGGGATCTCTGTCCTCCACCTTCACCCCCTCTTTTATCCCATTTTCTTTCTCCCAACCTCCCCCCCCCCACTCCCCCACAGGGCCATCTGTCACTTGTTCTCAAGTTTTGCTTTCACACAGTGCTAACCCTTGTTCAGCCCTCTGCTATCTTATATTTGTGCCACTATCAGTATCTTCTTTGGTTTTTAACACAAACATTAACACTCCCCAGTTGTGTCCATCACATCATTGTCCAGACTCTCCTATCACTGACCTAGTGCTCTGCCAAGCTGTATTAATTACTTAAAATAGAACTCAAAATAGAAATGACTTAAAATAGAACTCTCCTATCACTGACCTTGTGCTCTGCTCCACCCTCTCTTATACAATATAAAACCCACCACATTTCCCCTCTCTCTAGCTCTGAAGAAGAGCCCATACAGACTCGAAACATAACCTCTGTTTCTCTATCCACGGATGGTGCCAGACCAGCTAAGATTTTCCAGCACTTTCTGTTTTTTTTACTTATAAAGATGTGAGGGGGGAGGTGTGATTAGAAATCATAGAAATCATAGAAACCCTACAGTGCAGAAGGAGGCCATTCGGCCCATCGAGTCTGCACTGACCACAATCCCACCCAGTCCCTACCCCCACATATTTTACCCACTAATCCCTCTAACCTACGCATCCCAGGACTCTAAGGGGCAATTTTTTTTAACCTGGCCAATCAACCTAACCCGCACATCTTTGGACTATGGGAGGAAACCGGAGCACCCGGAGGAAACCCACGCAGACACGAGGAGAATGTGCAAACTCCACACAGACACTGACCCGAGCCGGGAATCGAACCCGGGACCCTGGAGCTGTGAAGCAGCAGTGCTAACCACTGTGCTACCGTGCCGCCCAGCTCCAGCTCCAGCTCCAGCAGTGCAGCAGGCCAGGAGACTCAAACGGAGGCCGTGTAGGGGGCTCCCCGCTGGGCGCCATGGCTTCCACGAGTCTCCAGCCGCCAGATTTCTGGCGCCATCAGCTCCGCACCAGAAATGGGCGCAGAGCTGTATAAATTACTTAAAATAGAACTTGCATATCAGTAGCGGGCCTGGGACTGAAGGGGACGAGGCCGGCCTGGATACGTCCGAGGGGCCAGCGATCGGGGTGTTGCGGGGAGATCGCACGGCTAGCGATGGGGATCGCGGGGCTGGTCAGCGACCGGGAGGCCAGCAGTGCGGGGCTACAGTACATATGCCAATCTCGGCGCTGACAGATCAGCGCATGCGCAATGGCCTACTCAGCGCTATGCTGCCGGCCTCTCCAGCAGGAATAGGCACCACCCACTGATTTTTCACGAGATTCACATTAGGGCACTCTGCAGTGCACAGAGTGTGGGAGATTCATTTTGGATTTTCCAACGGGATTTACTCCAGTTTTTACGCGATTTCGACACTTTGAATTTTTTTGGGAGAATCCCACCTGTGTTTTTTTGTCATTTTCATAGAATCATAGAATCCCTACAGTACAGAAGGAGGCTGTTTGGCCCATCGAGTCTGTACCAATCACAATCCTACCCAAGCCCTATTCCCGTAACCTCACACATTTACCCTGCTAATCCCCCTGACACTAGGGTCAATTTAGCATGGCCAATCAACCTAACCCGCACATCTTTAGAGTGTGGGAGGAAACCCACACAGACACGGGGAAAATGTGCAAACTCCACACAGACAGTGACCCAAGGCCAGAATTGAACCCGGGTCCCTGGCGCTCTGAGGCAGCAGAGCTAACCACTGTGCCAACGTGTTGCCCTATTGCTTTCTTTGAACATTTCTCTGCCAGATATAAAAACATTGAAAATTGGGGAAAAAGGCTGTTTCGCTCACAGTCCAATTGGCTAATGAGTCTTTTTGCTTTCCAGTTGGCAATACGGGGCGGTGCATCACAAAGATGGATATGTTGCTGAATAAAGGCTGGAGAGTGAAGGGAAGGGGTGTGGAGGAAGTCATGTGATGAAACCTCTAAGGATACGTTTAGTCACAGTTGTCAACCTTATGGGGAGAAAGCTAAGCTGTGGGACTAAGTTGGAGAATTCTTCCAATGTGTTGACAATGGTAGGGCAGCCAAACGGCCTCCTTGTGTGCTGTAAGAATCTATTCAAACAGTCAGCAATGTGAGGTGATCTCATTGGTATGTTACATTGGTGCTCTGCCTTCCATACACACCGCCTGCCAAGATCAAAGCGGATGGGACTTCTTACGTCAGAAGCTGATAAGGGCATTCATTGGCACATGCCATTCTGCCCTGTGCCATTGGGCATCCTCAAACAGGGTTATCTCTTACTATTGGCTGCTTTCCACAAGAGGTGCCTCCTGCCTGCTCTGTGTACATGTGGACTGAGGGTCAGGAGGTTGGAGAGAGATCATAGAACTCT
This sequence comes from Mustelus asterias, assembly GCF_964213995.1. Lineage (NCBI taxonomy): Eukaryota > Metazoa > Chordata > Chondrichthyes > Carcharhiniformes > Triakidae > Mustelus > Mustelus asterias. The sequence goes on from NC_135813.1 coordinate 10,706,632, forward strand.
ACAGTGCAGAAGGAGGCCCATGGAGTCTGCACCGACCACAATCCCACCCAGGCCTATCCCTATAACCCCATGCATTTACCCTAGCAAGTCCCCCTGACACTAAAGGGCAATTTAGCATGGCCAATCCACCTAACTTGCACATCATCTGCATCTCCCTGCTGTAACCTTGGCAGGCACTGCCCGCTGTCCCTGCACTGGAGTAGGTCCAGTAAGCTTTTCCAAAGCTAATGGCATTTGCTACCAAATAAACCTGTTGGACTTTAACCTGGTGTTGTTAAAACTCTTACTGTGTTTACCCCAGTCCAATGCCGCCATCTCCACATCTGGAGTAGGTCACCAGGTCTGGCTACATTCGGGGTAATGCGGAGTTTGCAGATGGCATCCTTTGACGAACTCAACCCGTGCTGGAAGCTTCTCCGAGCTGGTCCAATCAGTGAAGAGATTGTGCCCCAATTTCCAATCTGGGCAACTAGTGAGGAAGTTTCCCCACTGGGAGCCCGAAGCAGGAAAACAATCCTGATAAAACAATGATACACAGATAACAGAATGTACGGCACGGAAAGAGGCCATTCAGCCCATCACTTCCACTTTGTTGTTTCTGTTCCACATGAGCCTCCTTCCACCCTCTTCAGCTAACCTCATCAACAGTTACTTCTGATCCTTTACCCCTTGTATTTATCTAGTCGCACCCACACTATTCATCTCAGCTATTCCACGTGGCAGCGAGTTCTGCTGTTTCACAGTTTGGAACTGAAGTTGTCAATAGTTTTGTGCAAGTATATGGATTGGTGATAAATCAGCCTTTCCTTATTATTACCATGGGAAGTTAATAGTCTTTTTTGGAAGCATTATCAGTTAAAATTGATTATTTTTTGTGTTACCAAGGTTGGTATGTTGGCAACAGTGAAATGAGAAAGTGTGATATGGATAACAAACTGAACAGGGCTTGTTTATTGCCAATTGTAACTCCTGAAAATGTTACCTTTTAATATAATCAGTAACCATCACTGGAAATAAACAAGATTTGGTAGGCAATGTACTGTGTTATTCAATATATGTTTAAAGAAGGAAATACGCCAGCAAATCCTTTAAAAAATCTTCAGTGATAGAGAAATTTGACAAGTTTATTTAACGACCTTTTGAATTATTTTCTGTTCTTTCTGGGAAAACGTTGATGTGCTGATACTCATTGGAGTGGATGTTCCATTCGTCGCCTGAGCGTCAGAGTGATATCAGTCTGGAGTTAGACCAATGTTAGCCTGCTTTAGACTGGGTTTAGACTGGGTATAGACTGACATCGGACTGATATTAAGTGGATGGTAGACTGTCGCTAGATTGCTGTTGGATTGCATGAAATTAGTGTTGGGTTAATATTAAACTCGCATTAGATGGCATTGCAGATTGATGGCCCACTTAGCAGCTAGCATTGCTGCCTCACAGCGCCCAGGGACCCAGGTTCAATTCCGGCCTTGGGTGACTGGCTCTGTGTGGAGTTTGCACGTTCTCCCTGTGTCTGCGTGGGTTTCCTCCAGCTGCTCTGGTTTCTTTCCACAGTCCAAAGGTGTGCAGGTTAGATGGATTGGCTATGCTAAGTTGTCCATTAGTGTCCCAAGGTGTGTAGGTCAGTGTATTAGCCATGATGAATTGTGGGGTTATGGGGATGGGGGTGGAGCAGGCCTGGGTGGGATGCTCTTTCAGAGAGTTGGTGCAGATTTGATGGGCTGAATGGACCCCTTCTGCACTGCATGGATTCTATGGTTCTACAGCTACACGTAACATTAAATTTGAAATGAAAATTGAGTGCTTTCAATAACCAATGAATACACAATGCAGGTGTTATAATCTGGGCTGCAAGTTGAAAATCAATTCCATTTATAACAGGGAGGGACAAATGTAATACAGAGACAAAGTCTAATATTATGGAAGTAACTGAACATATGGAGATTGGAAGCAACCTGAGTTAATGATAGCATCTATTGATTGTAAGATCTGTCACATTGGCAGAATCATTGGTGTGAGTGAGGATCTTGATGTTATAATTAGCCTCACCCTCCAGGGTTTCAGGAAGGATCAATCAACTTGAGTTCCCATCGTTAATCAATAACTTGTGGCCTCTGCTGGACAACAAATTACTGACAATAATAAAATGGAACAGCACCAGGTTGGATAAAATTAGAGTCAAATAAATTCTATATCCTTTCCCTTCCTATTCATGTCTATAAGTTGCCTCTCAGTAACATTATCCAATCACATGTTATCAGGCTCAAATTTTATATTGAAGATACACAGCTCGACCTCATCACCACCACTTGATTGGTATCGAAAGAAATACCTCATCACCACCTCTCCCAACCAATCCTACCTCATCACCACCTCTCTCAACCAATCCTACCTCAACACCACCTCCCTCAACCAACCCTACCTCAACACCACCACTCCCAACCAATCCTACCTCAACACCACCTCCCTCAACCAACCCTACCTCAACACCACCTCTCCCAACCAATCCTACCTCAACACCACCTCCCTCAACCAATCCTACCTCAACACCACCTCCCTCAACCAATCCTACCTCAACACCACCTCTCCCAACCAATCCTAGCTCAACACCACCTCTCTCAACCAATCCTACCTCAACACCACCTCTCTCAACCAACCCTACCTCAACACCACCTCCCTCAACCAATCCTACCTCAACACCACCTCTCTCAACCAATCCTACCTCAACACCACCTCCCTCAACCAACCCTACCTCATCACCACCTCCTTCAACCAACCCCACCTCATCACCACCTACCTCAATCAACCCTACCTCAACACCACAGCCCTCAACCAACCCTACGTCAACACCATCTCCCTCAAACAACCCTACCTCAACACCACCTCCCTCAACCAACAATAACTCATCACCACCTCCCTCAACCAACCCTACCTCAACACCACCTCCCTCAACCAGCCCTAGCTCAACACTACCTTCCTCAACCAATCCTACCTCAACCCCACCTCCTTCAACCAACCCTACCTCATCATCGCCTTCCCCAACCAACCCTACCTCATCATCACTTTCTTCAACCAACCCTACCTCAACACCACCTCCCTCAACCAACCCTACCTCAACACAACCTCCCTCAACAAACCCTACCTCAACACCATCTCCCTCAACCAACCTACCTGAAGAGCACCTCAACTAACTCTACCTCAGCACAACCTCCCTCAACACCACCTCTCTCAACCAACTCCACCTCAACACCACCTCCCTCAACCAACCCTACCTCATCACCACCTCCCTCAACCAACCCTACCTCATCACCACCTCCTTCAACCAACCCTACCTCATCACCACCTCCTTCAACCAACCCCATCTCATCACCACCTACCTCAATCAACCCTACCTCAACACCATCTCCCTCAACCAACCTACCTGAACAGCACCTCCTCAACTAACTCTACCTCAGCACAACCTCCCTCAACACCACCTCTCTCAACCAATCCTACCTCAACACCACCTCCCTCAACCAACCCTATCTCATCACCACCTACCTCAATCAACCCTACCTCAACACCACAGCCCTCAACCAACCCTACGTCAACACCATCTCCCTCAAACAACCCTACCTCAACACCACCTCCCTCAACCAACAATAACTCATCACCACCTCCCTCAACCAACCCTACCTCAACACCACCTCCCTCAACCAGCCCTAGCTCAACACTACCTTCCTCAACCAATCCTACCTCAACCCCACCTCCTTCAACCAACCCTACCTCAACACCACCTCCCTCAACCAACCCTACCTCAACACAACCTCCCTCAACAAACCCTACCTCAACACCATCTCCCTCAACCAACCTACCTGAACAGCACCTCCTCAACTAACTCTACCTCAGCACAACCTCCCTCAACACCACCTCTCTCAACCAACTCCACCTCAACACCACCTCCCTCAACCAACCCTACCTCAACACAACCTCCCTCAACCAACCCTACCTCAACACCATCTCCCTCAACCAACCTACCTGAACAGCACCTCCTCAACTAACTCTACCTCAGCACAACCTCCCTCAACACCACCTCTCTCAACCAACTCCACCTCAACAGCACCTCCCTCAAGCAACACTACCTCAACAGTACCTCCCTCAACTAACCCTACCTCAACACCACCTCCCTCAACTAACCCTACCTCAACAGCACATCCATCAACTAACTCTCCCTCAACATCATCTCTCTCTCCAACTCTCCCTCAATACCAGCTCCATCAACCCTCCACTTCTTCCCGGATGCTCCCAGGTCAATTACAACTGCACTTTCATATTCCCAGCTGCCTCATCATTTGCCGTCCTGTGACTATGACATTTCTGCGGCTACTAACCTTCTCAATCACATCCTCAGCTCCCTCTTTGATACCTTAGACATTAGCACTGTCCCATCTCTCAGCTTCTTCACTCCCAGTTCATGACTTTCAACTTGATTTCCTTAATTTTGAAGAATGTACATTTGAGCATTTATGGCTGGAAATTGCTTTAGTCATTTATTATCAAATGAGGCGTGACCACATGAAGCACTATTCAATCCTGCTGTCTTCTGTCAAATCTTCTCACTATTCCAGGATCATCCTGAAATTCAAAGATCCCCTCGCACTACGGCAAACTATCTTCCTATAGCTTTCTCTCTCTCAGTCTCCGACATCCTCACCTCCAGTACGAGGAGCTCCTGAGTTTCTTTGTGACTAAAGTTGAAGATACTTGTTCAGTTGCCTGTGTCCACTCCCTTCGTCTAACTCATTGGTTACCCCTCGCCCTATCCCTGAACTCGTAGCTTTCTCCAGCTTCTCTCTCACCTCCCATCTTATCCATGAGACCCACAATGCACTCCCTCAATCTAGTCCTTCTAAAATGCTGACCATCCAACTTCCCCTCCTGGTCCCCATATTCATTAATATTACCAATGGTTCCCTCTCCTCAGTCACAATTCCTCTCTCTTTCAAATTTGTTGTAAACACCTTATCCTCAAATAAACAAATTTTAACCCTTTTCTCCTTGCAAACCAGTGCCTCAATTCCACTTCTTTGTGCAAGGTTTTTAAACACTTTGTTACCTTCCAAATCATAGAATAGAATCATAAATGAATATAATAGCGAAGGAGGCCATTCAGCCAGTCACACCCGTGCCAGTTCTCTACGAGAGCAACTCAACCACTGATCTCGCTGATCCATGGTGGGTTAATGAGGGTTGATTTTCTTGCTGATCTAACTTAGTGGTTTAAAAAAAAGGGGTGGCATGCACAAGTTGGGTCGAAGGGCCTTTTTCTATGCTGTAAACCTCTGTGGCTCTATGTCAGGAATCACATTCACATGCTGTGGTGAACCATTGTTGGTTCCCACCAGCTGGTACTGAGCCATGGTCTGGCCAGTACTATGAGTCTGTATATATGTTACTGTTGGGGTTAGGGTTGGGCTGTTCTACCTGTTAATATAGTTGTTATGGTACACCCCAGGAGGCGGAGCCGAGGTATAAAGGTCACTGCTCTGCCTGGTGACCCTTTAGTCTGGGATCGTATACTGTATATAGTAGCTCTGTTATTGTTGGCAATAAAAGCCTTTATTTCCCGAGTACATCACGCCTCTCGTGTGTTATATCGCACATCACATGCATCCCCATATCATGTTCTCCTATCCAATTAAGTCACCGGATAATTCGAACCTAAGATAAAAGCAAAATGCTGCGGATGCTGCAATCTGAAGCAAAAACAGAAAATGCTGGAAAATCTCAGCAGGTCTGACAGCATCTGTGGAGGGGGAATAGAGCCAACGTTTTGAGTCAGGATGACCCTTCGTCAGAGCTAAAGACAAAGGACGAGATTTATACTGTAAGGGGGGGTGGGTTTGGGGCTGTAATTGATAGGGATGGCATAGACAAAAAAGACAAAGGAAATGAAAGGGAATGTAACTGGTGAAGATAAAGGCTAGGAATGGATGCCATTAGCACGATCTCTTAATGGACACTATTAGCACCTTTCCTAGCAAGGGAGACCCAGGACAATGCTCTGGGGACCTGGGCATGAATCCCACCATGGCAGATGGTGAAAGTTAAATTCTATGAAAAGTCTATGAAACCGTTGTCATTAAAAACCCATCTGGTTCACTAATGTCCTTTGGGGAAGGAAATCTGCCGTCCTTACCCGGTCTGGCCTACATGTAACTCCAGAGCCACAGCAACATGGTTGACTCTTAACTGCCCTCTGAATTGGCCCAGCAAACCACTCAGTTTAAGGACAATTAGGGATGGGCAATAAATGTTGGCCGAGCTGGTGACACCAACGTCCTGTGAATGAATTTTAAAAAACCTTCACGATATCTGTGCATCCCTTGCGCATCCTGGAGATGAATTGTTCCACCACAGGCGGCCATGCTTTCAGCTGCCTGGAATTTACTGTCATTCAATAATTCAATTTCCAAACCTCTCCACCTTCCCAAATCTCTTTCCTTCTTTCAGGCGATCCTTAAAATCTTCCTCTTCAGCCAAGATCTTAGCTGCCAGTCTTAATATCTCATAGAATCCCAAAATACAGAAGGAGGCCATTCAGCCCATCGAGTCCGTAGCAACCACATCCCACCCAGCCCCTATTCCCGTAACCCCACACATTTACCCTGCCAATCCCCCTGACATTAGGGTCAATTTAGCCTGGCCTGTCAACCTAACCCGCACATTTTTGAATTGTGGGAGGAAACTGGAGCACCCGGAGGAAACCCATGTAGACATGGGGAGAAAGTGCAAACTCCACACAGACAGCGACCTGAGGCCAGAATTGAACCCGGGTCCCTGGCGCTGTGAAGCAGAAGTCCTAACCACTGTGCCACCGTGCCGCATATCTCTTTGTGTGCCTCAGTGTTAAGTTCTTTTTGATAATGTTTCTGGCGGTATTTTAGTACATTAACAATGTTATGTAAATGCCAGTTGTTGGTGTTGTTGTATTGTCAGATTGCATGTCTGACTTCTTGTCCTGGATAAGTCGAAATGTCCTCCATTAACACATTGGCTGGATATTAGCCTTTCACTTCTCTGTCGGACACCTTCTCTATTCTCCAGCCACTGGTTCCATCCCTCTCTCCGACCACTGCTTCAGGCTGTTCACTACCTCGGCACCCAGTTTGAGTCTGAGCTGGGCATCTGACCCCACAACCTCTGCATCATAAAGATCACCGACACTGTAAGATCGCCTGCCTTCTCCCCTTTCTCAAGCATTGACAATGCCTGTATTACCTCCACACTTGACTATGTCAATGTTTTCTTGGCAAAGCTCCCACTTTTCAGCTTTTGTAAACTTCAGCTCATCCATAGCTCTGCTGCCTTTAGGCTAACTGGCACTAAGGCCTGTTTACCCAGTGCCCTGTGCTAGCTGACTGACCTACATTGACAGACCTATATTGGGTGGCATGGTGGCACAATGGATAGCACTGCTGCCTCACAGCTCCAGGGACCTGGGTTTGATTCCCGGATTGGGTCACTGTCTGTGTGGAGTTTGTGCATTCTCCCCGGGTCTGCGTGAGTTTCCTCTGGGTGCTCCGGTTTCCTCCCACAGTCTGAAAGATGCGCTGGTTAGGTGCATTGACCCAAACAGGTGCCGGAATGTGGCGGCTATGGAATTTCATAGTAACTTCATTGCAGTGTTAATGTAGGCCTTACTTGTGACTAATAAATAAACTTTACTTTACATTGGCTGCTGGTTCTCTAAACCCTCAATGCTATATTCATAGCCCTGTGTTCACACCCTTCCTTTTCTCCATAACCCTCCCACAGCCACGCAACCTTCTGTAAACACTGTGTTCCACCAATTCTGGCCTCTTGTACATCTCCTACCATTGGTGGCAATGCCTTCAGCTTAGACCCAAAGCTCTTGAATCCTTTTATTCATTCGTGGGACATGGGCGTCACTGGCTGGCCAGTATTTATTGCCCATCCCTAGTTGCCCCTTGAGAAGGTGCTGGTGAGCTGCCTTCTTGAATCGCTGCAGTCCACGTACTATGGGTTGACCCACAATGCCGTTAGGGAGGGAATTCCAGGATTTTGACCCAACGACTGCGAAGGAACGGCAGTATATTTCCAAGTCAGGATGGTGAGTGGCTTGGAGGGGAACTTGCAGGTGGTGGTGTTCCCATGTATCTGCTGCCCTTGTCCTAGATGGAAGTTGTCGTGGGTTTGGAAGGTGCTGTCTAAGGATCTTTGGTGAATTGCTGCAGTGCATCTTGTAGATAGTACACACTGCTGCTACTGAGCACGACTAAATACTCTCCCTAAACCTCTCTCTTCTCTTTTAAGCCATTCCATGCAGCAATAATGTTGATTGTAATGATTAATAATTATGTGGTAATTGTATGAATTTTCTGGCTCAGGTAAGATCTCAGGCTCTTGCAAAACAATTTTTATTGGCACTTCAAAGTTCATGGGTGTGATTTTCCCTGCCCGCTGCACTGCTCGAGTAATGCAGCGGGCCAGGAAATGTCAGCGGGAGACCAAAACAGGAACCGCCCAGGCCATTTCTTTGGACATAATCAGTCTTGTGCTGAAGAACAGTGCAAGGTGGATTACAATACGGAAATACAGATTTCCATCTATTTAGTGAGGCCAGGAAGGAATCACCTGTTTTCCTGCCCATTGGGCACTTAGTTTATTTGGGGGAAAATCGCTCGTTATGTCTTTTTTCTCAGTAAATTCAAAGTTGCATCATTACTCTTTGAAATGATGATATATTTGCTTGGATTTTTGTAATTATCATCGAATCTTACAGCACAGAAGCAGGCCATTCAGCCCATCATTCCTGTGCTGGCTCTTAGCCCATCATCCAGCAGTTATCTCTTCAAGTATTTATCCAATGCACCTTTGAAGGTTGATGTTGAATCTGCTTCACTTATTATTTCAAACAATTCATTTCAGATCATAATAACTAAATAACTTAAACTAAATAACATAGTAACTCACTATGTGAAAAACAATCCCCTCATTCGTGGATGGCACGGTGGTTAGCACTGCTGCCTCACAGCACCAGGGACCTGGGTTCAATTCCTGGCTTGGGCCACTGTCTGTCTGGAGTCTGCACCTTCTCCCCATGTCTGAGTGGGTTTCACCTGGGTGCTCCGGTTTCCTCCCATAGTCCAAAGTTGTGCAGTTTAGGTGGATTGGCTATGCTAAATTGCCCCTTAGTGTACAAAGGTGTATAGGTTAGAGGGATTGGTGAGGTAAATAAATGGGGTTAAGGGCATGGGTAGGATGTTCTTTCGGAGAGTTGGTGCAGACGTGACAGCTTGAATGGCCTCCTTCTGCACTGTAGGGCTTCTATGAAATTTTACCCGTGGCTCTTTTGCCACTTACCATAGTTGTCTCTTCTAGTTGCTGACCCTTTCTCCCAGTAGAAACCGATTCCCTTTATTTATTGTATCAAATCTCTTCAGGAATTTGAACATTTCAATTGAATCCCAGTTCCTCTAGTATCTCCATGCAACATTTTTCTTCTAGGAATAAGAGCCTTAGGGAACTGGTGGCACGGTGGCACAGTGGTTAGAACTGCTACCTCACAGCGTCAGGGACCCAGGTTCAATTCCAGCCTTGGGTTACTGTCTGTGTGGAGTTTGCACATTCTCCTGTCTGCGTATCTGTGTTGGTTTCCTCCGGGTGCTCCGGTTTCCTCCCACACTCCACAGATGTGCGGGTTAGGTTGATTGGCCATGGTAAATTGACCCTAGTGTCAGGGGATTAGCAGGGTAAATATGTGGGGTTAGGGAATAGGGCCTGGGTGGGATTGTGGTTGATGCAGACTAGATGGACTGAATGGTTTCCTTCTGCACTGTAAGGGTTCTATGATTCTAACTGGATATCAATGGATGCAAGGTGAGAGTTTGAAGAGAGCTGGAGGGAGTTTGAGGGAGTTTGAGAGCATCTCAGAGAGGTGGAGACAGTTTGAGAGAAGAGTTTGGGAGAGTTTCAGAGAGGTGGTGACAGTTTGAGAGAAAGAGTTTGGGAGAGTTTCAGAGAGCTTGAGAGAGTTTTTAAGGGAGTTTGAGAAAGTTTGGAAAGTTTGGGAGGGTTTGAGAGAGTTTGAGAGAGGTGGAGACAGTTTGAGAGAAAGAGTTTGAGAGAGTTTGGGAGAGTTTGAGAGAGTTTAAGAGCATTTAAGAGAGGTGGAGACAGTTTGAGAGAGAGTTTGATAAAGTTTGAAGAGAGTTTCTGAGAGATTGAGAGAAGTTGAGAGAGGTTGAGACAGTCTCAAAGAGAGTTTCAGAGAGGTGGAGACAGTTTGAGAGAAAGGTTGGGAGAGGTTAGGAAAGTTTGAACGAATTTAAGAGAATTTTAGAGAGTTTCAGAGAGGTGGAGACAGTTTGAGAGAAAGAGTTTGGAGAGAGTTTGGGAGAGTTTGGGGAGTTTAGGAGAGTTTGGAAGAGTTTCAGAGAGTTTGAGAGTGTTTGAATGAGTTTGGGAGAGTTTCAGAGAGTTGGAGACAGTTTGAGAGAAAAAGTTTCAAGAGAGTTTGGGAGAGTTTGAGAGAGTTTCAGAGGTTGAAAGAGTTTCAGAGAGGTTGAGAAAGTTTGAGAGAGATGGAGACAGTTTGAGAGAAAGAGTTTCAAGAGAGTTTGGGAGAGCTTGAGAGAGTTTGATAGAGTTTCAGAGAGTTTAAGAGAGGTTGAGAAAGTTTCAGAGGTTTCAGAGAGGTGAAGACAGTTTGAGAGAAAAAGTTTCAGGAGTGTTTGGGGGAGTTTGAAAAAGTTTCAGAGAGGTTGAGAGAGTTTCAGAGAGGTTGAGGGAGTTTGAGAGAAAAAGTTTCAGGAGTGTTTGGGAGAGTTTGGGTGAGTTTGGGAGAGTTTGGGAGAGTTTGGGCGGGTTTGGGAGAGTTTGAATGAGTTTCAGAGAGGTGGACACAATTTAAGAGAAAGAGTTTAAAGAGAGTTTGAGAGAGTTTGGGAGAGTTTCAGAGGGATGGAGGCAGTCTGAGAGAGTTTGAGAGAGTTTGAACATAGGAATTAGGAGAGAGAGTTGGCAATTCAGCCCTTCGAGCCCACTCCGCCATTCAGAGAGGTTGAGAGAGTTTCAGAGAGCTTGAGAAAGGTTGAGAGAGTTTCAGAGAGGTGGAGAGGTTTGAGAGAAAGAGTTTCAAGTGAGTTTGGGTGAGTTTGGGAGAGTTTCAGGAGAGTTTGGGTGAGTTTGGGAGAGTTTAGGAGAGTTTGAGCGAGTTTCAAAGAGGTGGAGACAGTTTGAGAGAAAGAGTTTGGGAGAGTTTCAGAGAGGTGGAGAGAATTTGAGAGAGAGAGAGTTTGAACATGAGAATTAGGAGCGAGAGTCGGCAATTCAGCCCTTCCAGCCCACTCCGCCATTCTATATGATCGCGGCTGATCTCCATCTCATCGTAACTCCACTTCCCTGCCTTTTCCCGATAACCCTTTATCCTACTTTTGATCAAATATTTATCTATCTCTTTCTTGAATCCATTGATTGATTCTGCATCCACTGCCCTCTCGGGCAGTGGGTTCCATGGATTCATTCTCTGAGAGGAGTAGCTTGTCTTTATCTCTTACTTCAACCCTCTTATTTTACAACAATGACTTCTTGTCCTAGACTGTTCTAAAAGGGGCAACATTTGGCTAACATTTACTTTATCAATCCCGCTGAGTACTTTATATACCTCATTCAAATCCCCCCTCATTCCTCTGTACTCCAATAAGTACAAGCCCAAGCTACTCAACCGCTCCTCATACGACAGCCGCTTCAAACCTGGACACTGGACATTAATTTAAAAACTCAAAAAGAAATTATGTTGAATTAGAGAGTTCAAGCTTTCGGGAGAGAGGTGAATAAAGACATTAGTTGGGATTTTTCTGCCCTGCTGTAGAGATGTGGAGAGAATTTGAGAGAGTTTGATAGTTTGACAGAGTTTAGGAGAGCTTGGAGGAGAGTTTGGAGGAGAGCTTGGAGGAGAGTTTGGAGGAGAGTTTGAGGGGGCTTGGAGAGCTTAGAAAGTTTGAGGAGAGTTTGATAGTGTTTTGGAGAGAGTTTTGGCAAGTTTGAGGACGTTTGACAGTGTTTGATAGAGTTTAGAAGAGGTTGAGGAGAGTTTAAGAGAGTTTTGGAGTTTGGTAAAGAGTTTAGAAAAGTTTGAAGAGAGTTTAAGAGAGTTTGAGGAGAGTTTAAGAGAGATGGGGTGAGTTTGAGAGAGAGAATTTGATTGTTTTGGAGAGATTGACAGAGTTTGAAAGAGTTTGGAGATTTTGAGAGAGCTTGAGAGGGGTTTTAGAGAGGTTTGAAGAGAGTTTGAGGGCATTTTGGAGAATTTGAGAAAGTTACGTAGAGTTTTGGAGAGTTTGAAGAGAATTTGAGGAGAGTTTGAGGGAGTTTGATGGAGTTTGAGTGAGTTGTGAGGGGAGTTTGAGAAAGTTTTGTGGAGTTTGGGGGAATTTGAGGGAGTTTGGATAGTTTGAGACAGTTTGGGAGAGTTTGAGAGAGTTTCAGAGGTTGAAAGAGTTTCAGAGAGGTTGAGAAAGTTTGAGAGAGATGGAGACAGTTTGAGAGAAAGAGTTTCAAGAGAGTTTGGGAGAGCTTGAGAGAGTTTGATAGAGTTTCAGAGAGTTTAAGAGAGGTTGAGAAAGTTTCAGAGGTTTCAGAGAGGTGAAGACAGTTTGAGAGAAAAAGTTTCAGGAGTGTTTGGGGGAGTTTGAAAAAGTTTCAGAGAGGTTGAGAGAGTTTCAGAGAGGTTGAGGGAGTTTGAGAGAAAAAGTTTCAGGAGTGTTTGGGAGAGTTTGGGTGAGTTTGGGAGAGTTTGGGAGAGTTTGGGCGGGTTTGGGAGAGTTTGAATGAGTTTCAGAGAGGTGGACACAATTTAAGAGAAAGAGTTTAAAGAGAGTTTGGGAGAGTTTCAGAGGGATGGAGGCAGTCTGAGAGAGTTTGAGAGAGTTTGAACATAGGAATTAGGAGAGAGAGTTGGCAATTCAGCCCTTCGAGCCCACTCCGCCATTCAGAGAGGTTGAGAGAGTTTCAGAGAGCTTGAGAAAGGTTGAGAGAGTTTTAGAGAGGTGGAGAGGTTTGAGAGAAAGAGTTTCAAGTGAGTTTGGGTGAGTTTGGGAGAGTTTCAGGAGAGTTTGGGTGAGTTTGGGAGAGTTTAGGAGAGTTTGAGCGAGTTTCAAAGAGGTGGAGACAGTTTGAGAGAAAGAGTTTGGGAGAGTTTCAGAGAGGTGGAGAGAATTTGAGAGAGAGAGAGTTTGAACATGAGAATTAGGAGCGAGAGTCGGCAATTCAGCCCTTCCAGCCCACTCCGCCATTCTATATGATCGCGGCTGATCTCCATCTCATCGTAACTCCACTTCCCTGCCTTTTCCCGATAACCCTTTATCCTACTTTTGATCAAATATTTATCTATCTCTTTCTTGAATCCATTGATTGATTCTGCATCCACTGCCCTCTCGGGCAGTGGGTTCCATGGATTCATTCTCTGAGAGGAGTAGCTTGTCTTTATCTCTTACTTCAACCCTCTTATTTTACAACAATGACTTCTTGTCCTAGACTGTTCTAAAAGGGGCAACATTTGGCTAACATTTACTTTATCAATCCCGCTGAGTACTTTATATACCTCATTCAAATCCCCCCTCATTCCTCTGTACTCCAATAAGTACAAGCCCAAGCTACTCAACCGCTCCTCATACGACAGCCGCTTCAAACCTGGACACTGGACATTAATTTAAAAACTCAAAAAGAAATTATGTTGAATTAGAGAGTTCAAGCTTTCGGGAGAGAGGTGAATAAAGACATTAGTTGGGATTTTTCTGCCCTGCTGTAGAGATGTGGAGAGAATTTGAGAGAGTTTGATAGTTTGACAGAGTTTAGGAGAGCTTGGAGGAGAGTTTGGAGGAGAGCTTGGAGGAGAGTTTGGAGGAGAGTTTGAGGGGGCTTGGAGAGCTTAGAAAGTTTGAGGAGAGTTTGATAGTGTTTTGGAGAGAGTTTTGGCAAGTTTGAGGACGTTTGACAGTGTTTGATAGAGTTTAGAAGAGGTTGAGGAGAGTTTAAGAGAGTTTTGGAGTTTGGTAAAGAGTTTAGAAAAGTTTGAAGAGAGTTTAAGAGAGTTTGAGGAGAGTTTAAGAGAGATGGGGTGAGTTTGAGAGAGAGAATTTGATTGTTTTGGAGAGATTGACAGAGTTTGAAAGAGTTTGGAGATTTTGAGAGAGCTTGAGAGGGGTTTTAGAGAGGTTTGAAGAGAGTTTGAGGGCATTTTGGAGAATTTGAGAAAGTTCCGTAGAGTTTTGGAGAGTTTGAAGAGAATTTGAGGAGAGTTTGAGGGAGTTTGATGGAGTTTGAGTGAGTTGTGAGGGGAGTTTGAGAAAGTTTTGTGGAGTTTGGGGGAATTTGAGGGAGTTTGGATAGTTTGAGACAGTTTGGGAGAGTTTGAGAGTGTTTGAGGGACTTTGAGAGTGTTTGGGAGAGTATGATAGAATTTGAGGGAGTTAGGAGAACTTGAGAGAGTTTGGACAGTTTGAGAGTGTTTGAGGGAGTTAGGAGAGCTTGAGAGTTTGGACGGTTTGAGGGAGCTTGAGAGTGTTTGATAGAATTCAGAGAGTTCGAGGGAATTTGAGGGAGTTGAGTTTGAGGGAGTTTGAGCGAATTTGAGAAAGCTTGATATTGTTTGAGGGAGTTTGATAGCGTTTGGGAGTATTTGAGGGAGTTTTGGAGTATTTCATAGAAGCCTACAGTGCAGAAAGAGGCCATTTGGCCCATCGATTCTGCACCAACCACAATCCCACCCAGGCCCTACCCTCATATCCCTACGTATTTACCCGCTAATCCCTCTTACATCCGCATCTCAGGAGTCTAAGGGGCAATTTTTAGCATGGCCAATCAACCTAACCCGCACATCTTTGGACTGTGGGAGGAACCCGGAGCACCCGGAGGAAACCCACGCAGACACGAGGAGAATGTGCTAACTCCACACAGTGACCCAAGCTGGGAATCGAACCCAGGTCCCTGGAGCTGTGAAGCAGCAGTGCTAACCACTACCGTGCCGCCCCTGAGGGAGTTTGATATTGTTCGGAGAGTTTGAGGGAGTTTGATAGAGTTTGGGGAATCTGAGGGAGTTTGATATTGATAAGAGTTTGATGGAGTTTGATGGAGTTTGATAGAGTTTGGGGAATTTGAGGGAGTTTGATATTGATAGAGTTTTGAAGAAAGTTTGAAGGAGTTTGATAGAGTTTGGGGGAATTTGAAGTTATTTGAGGGAATGTGAAAGAGTTTGAGGGAGTTTGATAGAGTTTGGGGAATTTGACGGGGTTTGAGAGAGTTTGAATGGGTTTGAGGGAGTTTGATATTGATAGAGTTTTGAAGAAAGTTTGGGAGAGTTTGAGGGAATGTGAGAGAGTTTGATAGAGTTTGGGGAATTTGAATGGGTTTGAGGGAGCTTGATATTGGTGGAGTTTGAGAGAATTTTGAAGAAAGTTTGAGGGAATGTGAGAGAGTTTGAAGGAGTTTGATATTGATGGAGTCTGAGAGTTTTGAAGAAAGTTCGATGCAGTTTGCCGGAAGTGGGAGCAGCGGCGCGTTGGCCGCCGGGAGTGAGGTCAGCGGGAAAGCGGCCTATCCGCCGGAGCGGCGCCGAGATCTCGCGAGAGGCCCACGCGGCCTTTGCGGGGACGCAGCTTCCGCTTCCGCTTTCCCAGCATGCTCTCTCTGAGGGACGGCAATGGCGGAGTATGGCAGCATCCTCACCCCGGCGGCGCTCGGCCTGAGCGCCGGACACTCGCCCGTACCCAAAGTGGAAGCTTTCGCCGACGCGCTGCAGCGGGCGCGGCAGGTAAAGGAGAAACCCCCCCGCTCCCTCCTCCCCCGGGCGGCCCGGCCCTTTCCCGGGCTTCCCTCTCCGAGCGGGAGTGGAGGTGGCGGCTGGAGGAGAAGCCTGTGGTGGCGGGCCGGAGCCGCCTCCATTTGCAGCCCCCCTCCCCCCCACTGCCTCACAGGGAGAGAGGGGGACAAGACACCCCGGGACTCAGGGACAGCTGATTCCCCTGTCCCTCCAGAAAAAGAAACCCCACTTGGGCGTCAGGCTTTACTCCTTCACAATTCCCCCAAATCAGCTCCCTGAGCCCTGCCACACTCCCCAGCCCTGCCATCTCCCACATCAGGCCATTCACTCCACTGCACAGTTTTTCAAAGTTTATTAGTGTCACAAGTAGGTTTGCATTAACACTGCAATGAAGTTACTGTGAAAATCCCCTAGTCTCCACATTCTGGCGCCTGTTCGGGTACACTGAGGAAGAATTTAGCATGACCAATGCACCCTAACCAGCACGTCTTTCGGACTGAGAGGGGAAACCAGAGCACCTGGAGGAAACCCACGCAGACACGGGGAGAACGTGCAGACTCTGCACAGACAGTGACCCAAGCTGGGAACCGAACCCGGGTCCCCGACACTGAGGCAACAGTGCTAACCACTGAGACACCGCACTGCTGCAGCAGGTTTCAATAGAGTTTGAAACTTCAGGTGGGGTTTTCTGACCATAGCCTGCACTGCTGACAATGTTACAGGTGTCCTCATCACCTCCAGCAACCTGTATCTGTGTTGTGAAAATGCAGACAGCTGCGATCACTTTTGCTGTGGTCATACCTGGGATCAGAGCATTGTTTTCCATTTTGGTGAACTTGACCTTTGAATCTGCGGCCACAGTCGCTGTGCACTGTTTATACATTGTGCCACCTCCTTAAAATTTGTCTTGCGTTTCGATCTGGTTATCACTGATTTCAATGAAGAGAGTTCCCTGATCAGAATAAAGTAGGGGGAAGAAAGTTTGTTCGGTTATTACGCTCAGTCTTATGTAAGGGAGCAAAAGTTTGTGTGCCATTCGTAGTAACTCTACTGAGCTTTTGACATTGGTACAAGACAAATTTAGGACCGATGTTCTTCACATTTCATGATCAGCATTTAGGATGGGATAATGTACATGCATGCTTTGCAGTTATTGGATGCACTTGGGCATTTTGAAGGGAGGAACTGAGTTTTCTGGATATTTGGAGGCCTGGGTCAACAATAAGATCATTAAATAAATGGAGTCTGTCTTGATGTAAAAGTTAAGTGCATATCACTTAAGATTGGCATCTCCTATCTTAATGAGTAGGATTACACTTGTGGCGAGTCTTCAGTTTTGAAATGACATGTTACATGAGTGAGCTGTGTTTTAATTTCTTAATATGTTGGTTTGATCTTGTAGTAAACTAGTTACTGTAGTGAGCCAACAAGTACCATCCCTTGAAATCCAGCAATAGGCAAATTTCTAAATCTGTGCATAATAGCTATAGACTGTATTCTCATGTTTTAAGACATCAAAGATGGACAGGTAGACCACTTGTCCCCTCATTCATGTGTTGGCTGAAAAATAATTATTCCACTTGCAAGCTCGTATTCCACAGTCCTGCACTTTGCGGCACCTGTTTCATATCCAAATATTTTTTAAATGCAAGGAAGGTTTCTGCTTTTGCCATCCTCTCTGCCAATGAGTTCCAGACCCTCGCCACTTTCTGGGTGAAGAAATTTATCCTCTGCTCCCAACTGATCCTTCTACCAATTGCTTTAATATCTCTGCACCCTGCTTATTGACTGATAGGGAACATAAGTCTTCCTATCTACTCTGTCCAGACACACACTGTTTTATGCACCTTGATTAAATCTCCCCTCAGCCTCTTCTGTTGCAAAGAAAGCAATCCCAGCCTAACCAGGGAGATTAAACAGTTTGGGCTTGTTACTCGCTGGAGTTCAGAAGGATGAGAGGGGATCTGACCGAGGTATATAAAATTTTAAAAGGGATTGATAAAGTAAATGTAGATCAAATGTTTCCTCTTATGAGGCAATCTCGAATAAGAGGTCACAGGTGTAGGTTGAGAGGTGACAGATTTAAAACTGAGATGAGGAGGAACTACTTCTCGCAGAGGGTGGTGAATTTGTGGAACTCGCTGCCCCAGAGCGCGGTGGAGTCTGAATTGTTTCAAGAAGGAGATAGATATATTTCTTTAAAAAAAGGATAAGGGGATATGGGGAACGGGTGGATTTGAGACCAGGGAGAGATCAGCCATGATCTGATTGAATGGTGGGGCAGGCTCGAAGGACTGAATTTGCTGCCTCCTGCTCCTAATTCCTATGTTCCAGTCTGTCTTCGGCTAAAATTCTCCATTCCTGACAGCAGAATTACCAGTTGCTTGGCTGAAAGACTAATCACAAAAAGAGTTCTCCAAACTGTTAAAGCAATGGAAACCTTTACTGGTTCCCCATCTGGAACCCCTGGCTGAACTTGTAGAAGAAACTTCAGACACCAAGAGAAAGGCAATGCCGTTGTATTAGTTTTGTAACAGCAGCCACAAAATTGTCAAATAGAGAACACTACAGAAATCTGTAAAACGGACAGAAATCTAAGGGATACCCTATCAGTCTCCCATTGTGGTCGTCTTGGAGATGAGGGGCCAGTTTGAAAGCCTAATGCCTCAACAAAGTTATGGTTTATTATATCAACCCTCTTCCACCCCATATTCGACAATCAATTAATTAATTATTCCATGTGGATGTCATGTGTCAGTGCTGACTGTATCACAGTGACCATTGCTGGTTAAGTAAATCTGTGCCGCTTTATTTGGCTCCCATCATTCTTTTGTGCACTTAATTAAGAGCACACGCTTGGATGTGATCGCACGGCTGCAGTTTTGTTTCAGTAAAATATGTTGCTTGAATCTCTTGTTACTTGTCTTGAAAGATAACTCATTTTAGGCAGTGAAATTGAAGGTGATGTCTATTCCCGTGGGTTCATATAAGTGCCCTTGATTCAATTGGGACTAGACCCTAGCTTTGAGCCTTTTTTTTATGCTTGTACAATCGTCACCTATTCGCCAACAAAAAATTATGATTTAGCGCCTCAAAAATTCAAACCTCCAGGATTATGGTGTCACCACGATGCCATTGGCCCTCTCTTGCAACATTTGCGATGAAGTTACAGTGAAAGTCCCCTAGCCGCCACAGTCGTCCGGCGCCTGTTCGGGTACACTGAGGGAGAATTTAGCATGGCCAATGCACCTAACCAGCACGCCTTTCGGACTGTGGGAGGAAACCGGAGCACCCAGAGGGAAACCCACGCAGACACGGGGAGAACGTGCAAACTCCACACAGACAGTGACCCCAAGCCGGGAATCAAACCCGAGTCCCTGGCGCTGCGAGGCAGCAGTGCTAACAAGAATCATTGTAAGCTGTATACAAAATGCATTTTTCAAATCAACTTGACTGCACGGGTCTGAAATTGCGTTGTAAGAATTTGTCACCTGCCCTTTAGGGTGTTCTCTGCTGCCATGTAATTGTTCCCTGCTATCTATTCTGTTGAGAACTGATATGAAATGTATTGCTTCCCCGGCATCTAGTATTGATACTTGATTTAATGTTGCAGTGCTTAGGCCGCAGTATATGGAACAGGCAAGTCATCAGTCACTACAGCAAAGGATGATTGAACGAAACCCAAAAGCATTACCCCGCTCTACCAAATACATATTTTGAAGTAATCAAATGCTATATTATCCTCGGGCTCAAGGGAAGGTTATAATCAAATTTAAATATGTCAAATGCCATCTGACCAGCCTGCATCCTGATGTGAATCATTGCCTTTTAATCACCATCAAAATATCCATTTTTAGGTTTTTTTGCTGTTTTATGTATGCTTTGCATATGCATTGTATCATTACAGTCCGTGCAAGGTGTCTAATTAGAGAGTCATTTGCTTTTCTTGGGGGATGTATGAAAAGTGATGACTGAGTTGTTGGTTTTGCACGCTTGGTGTTTCACAATGCACTAATGTCCTTGTGAGTAGTCGGATGCTCTTAATCTATGCTTGATTGGGGATTGGTCCGGTTTGGCTTGCTAGTGTGTAATGGAACGGCTTTGTGGATTACAGCTGGACTTGGCAGAGTCCTTGAACAGTGTAGTTTTATCTTTGCTTCATTAACCAAAATAATATTTTAAGTGAAGCAGTTTTGAGTTTGTTTGTGTTGCTGTAGCACTTGTTTTATTGTGTTTTCAATATTGCCGCTAAAGCTTAATCAGCAAATGGATATTACATAGAGGAGTGATACTGTTTCTTTATCAATTAATTTAAATTTTATATACTACTGGGCGGGGTCTACATGTTCTTGTAGTTTGGTATGGTATTGTGCATTTCAAAACTCTCTAAGGATCAAATCTTGAACAGAAGAATGAGGAGCAAGAGTAGGAAATCCAGCCCCTCGAGCCTGCTGCGCGCCATTCAATATGGTCATGGCTGATTTCATCTCCACTTTCCTGCCCACTCCCCTTAACCCTTAGAATCATAGAATCCCTACAATGCAGAAGGAGGTCACTGGACCCATCAAGTCTGCACAATCCCATCCAGGCCCTATCCCCATAACTCCATGCATTTACCCTAGCCAGTCCCCCTGACACCTTGGGGCAATTTAGCATGGCCAATCAACCTAACCCACATATCTTTCGGACTGCGGGAGGAAACCGGAGCATCGGAGGAAACCCACGCAGACATGGGGAGAACGTGCAAATTCTACACAGTGACCCAAGCCGGGAATTGAACCTGGGTCCCTGGTGCTGTGAGGCAGCAGTACTAACCACTGTGCTACCATCAACCCATCTCTCGAGTAATTAAAAACCTATCTATCTCCTCAATATTGTCTCCATATTCTTTGACCATGAAGTGTGCAACAGTGAAAATTTTCCCCTCCTGCGTTCTTTATATTAAAAATAGTCTTGAAGATACTGCAGCTTGTGGGTCATTTTCAGTGGTACTCGTTTTGGTGCCTTGAATGTGGGAATAAAATTGGGTTTGTAGATCGTTGGAGAGACAACTTCTCAGGTCATTCAGAATAGGGAAAGTTGTTTTTCTCTGTTCACAGCATAAGGAATAGCAGGATAGTCAACGTGTCTCTTGAACCTCTTCATCATTCAGTTAGATCAAATCTGATCTTCAGCCTCTGCTCCAATATCCCATATCTCATGATTCAACCTAAACCTGTCAGTCTCAGGTTTGAATGTACTCAGAGACTGTGCACCCACAGCTCTTTGAGATGGAGAATTCCTCCTTTGGGTGCAGAAATTTCTCCTCGTCTCAATCCTAAATGATCGATTCCTTATCCTGACACTATGACCCCCTAGTTTTAGACTTTCAACCAGGAAACCAGCCTTTCAGCATCCACACCGTCAAATCCTCCAATAATAACCGCTTACTCTTCTAAACACGAGAATCTTGGCCCATTCCACACAATCTGACCTCATATTTAAACAATGTTTGCTTAAAAGGAACCCATATGTTAAGCAACTACTGTACATGTTTAAATAAAGGTTACATTCTTTTAATGTAATCACTTTGACCTTGTATGTAACTGCTGCAGCATAATTCTTTTTAAAAATTTGTTTTTAGTAACTATATTGACATTTTTTCTATGTGGACTCTACAGTCTGATACAAATATTATCATACAATTAATAATTTTGGTGTAATAGTCAGGCGTGGCCAGCATTTTGCTTCCACACTTTCTACTCCATATCAGTGCAGCTAGAATTTCTTCCACTGTAAAACTTTAAAGTATTGGGTGAATATCTTTTGTGGCACAGTGGTTAGCACTGATGCCTCACAGAGAAAGGGACCTGGGTTCAATTCCTGGCTTGGGTCACAATCGGTGCGGAGTCTGCACGATCTCCCTGTTTCTGCTCCGGTTTACTCCCACAGTCCAGGAGATGTGCTGGTTAGGTGCATTGGCCATGCTAAATTCTCCCTCAATGTACACAAGCAGGCGCTGGAGTGAGTCGACTAGGGGATTTTCACAGTAACTTCATTGCAGTGTTAATGTAAGCCTACTTGTGATAATTTTTAAAATATCTTCCACATTTCCTGATGGTGCTGACACTAGATTGGATATAGTTTCATTGCTGAGAATTCTGCCGGTTTTTATCCAAGTTATCAAAGTTTGGATGTGGGTGGAAACAGTGAGTGTTGATTGGCCATGGCACTCTTGGATGTGTTGCTGCTGTGTCCGATTCTATCCATATATGGTGGCCACGTGCGCAGATTTTGCAGTGAGCAATTGCAGGACCCCCTTAATTATTGTTCTTCAGCAATAGACACACCTAAGGTGGTGCCTTAGCTGATCCAACGTTGACCAGACCTGGAACATTTCTAATATCATTGAATTGGAACAGATTCTTCTAAGTTACAAATCAGATCCTCAACCACTGGGCTTTGCAGTTATTCTCTCTTGTATTTAACAGTAGCAAACAGATAAGTGCATCAGAGTGGCTTGGGTGCTTATCCCTTTGCATTTTCCAGTGCTGGGTTATTCCTTCCTCGGACTTCACTAATGTAATTAACGGATCCTGAGATTTGGAGACTGGCCACCACACAAACCAGAACAGTTTATTGTGCTAATGCGATGGGGAGGCTCGAGTCATGAGACGGTTATCATTATTCACAAACTGTGCAGGGTTTAAAAAAAATTCTCTCTTTGCCCTGAATTGTCTCCAGACAATTAAGTTCTCGAGAGGGATTTATTTGACTTTGACAGATTTTATTCATTCATTTTCAAGTACTTCAGCAGATATGTTATGGTGCTACTATGGAGGATTCCAACTCTGTACTTTACCTGGGGTGGAGCAGAGGGAGATGAGGAAGCATTTGTGTATACTGGCAGCACAGTGGTTCGCACTGCTGCCTCACAGAGTCAGGGTCCCAGGTTCAATTCCGGCCTCGGGTCACTGTCTGTGTGGAGTTTGCACTTTCTCTCTGTGTCTGCGTGGGTTTCCTCCGGGTGCTCCGGTTTCCTCCCACAGTGTGAAGATGTGCAGGTTAGGTGCATTGGCCATGCTCAATTGACCCTAGTGTCAGGAGGATTAGCAGGGTAAATGCATGGGGTTACGGGAGTAGGGCTTGGGTGGGATTGTGGTTGGTAGAGACTCGATGGGCTAAATGGCCTCCTTCTGTAGGGATTCTATGAATCTATACTCTGCTGATGGCATACCTGTAGAATGTCTTGCATGATTACTTAACAGAATTTTGTGTGATAGAAAATTATTCAGACTAAACTATTCTGCCATACTGGTGATTTACTGGCAGGCTGTATATTAATGATAGCTGGAATGATGGATGTGATTGGAGCAGTGATTTATCCAGCGTACCTTCAGCTAAATGTATGCTGGTATCTGAAGGCCAGGCTGGTTGTAGATGTATTCGCATAGGAAGGCTTGCCTGTACTGAGTGCGTGTGTGTGTATGAATCAGACACTGGCTGAGATTTTCTTGTCGTTGAGTACTGCATGAGTCAAATGATTTCAGACAGAACATTGGCAAACAGGATACTTACAAAATAATTCTGTCCCTTTTTAATCTGCAGTAACCTAAATGATGGTAGTTTTCTAAACTCTCTTGCTTGGGTGTGGTTCTAGTATAATGTTCCCGCAACTGTGTCCCACCTTAATGCAACAGCAGACATGACCATTTTTCTTTACTGGGTCTTGAGGCAACGGTGAATGATTTTGTGTTGATGTGTGTGTTGCTGGCGCTGCCTACGTTTGTTGCCTATTTACTAATTGTCCTTGGGCTGAGTGGTTTGCTCAGCCAATAGAGAGGGCAGCTAAGAGTCACCGCACTGTTGTGGGTCTGGAGTCACACGTAGGCCTGACTGGGTAAGGATGGCAGAGTAGTTTTCTTAAAAGACATTACTGAACCACATGGGTTTTTACAATTGATAGTTATAGTCATGGTCAGCATTACTGAGTCTAGCTTTATATTCCACATCTTACTGATTTGCATTTAAATTTCACCAGCTGCAGTGGTGGGGTTTGAACCTGTGTCCCCAGAGCATTAGCCTTGGTCTCTGGATAACTAGTCCAGTGACATTACCACAATGCCACTGTCTCCCTGTGGTCAGCTCTGTACTGCTTAAATATTTTGCATAGGATTCTTGTCCTCGGTGAGAACAGCTCAAAAATGAGGCAGACGTGCAGCATCGTCCTGAGAATAAGTCAAATCTCATTCATGTGAATGACAATATAAAACCTTTTGGACAAGGATTCAGAATCCAGTTCACTTGACAAGCTAAAGAATTGCTGCTCTTGGACACACGTTCTATAGTAAGGGGATAATTAGCTCCAATATTTTCTTTCTACTTACCGGATCAAGACAGAATAAATCTACCTCGTGACCTTCCTAGAATATTGCAAGCGGTAGATATAAGAGTGATCAGGGCCATAATCTCCTTTGGGATTCAGATGATAGCTGCAAATAGTTTGTGTATTTAATGATTCAATTCCAAACTCCTTTAGGTGGTTACAGCCTAAAATGGGTGTATGTGCCTTGTATAAATTGTATATACTGATATTTCCCGATAACTATTTTTATGTAAAAGGTTTGCATTGCAATCTCAGCTCATTTTGGTGTGGATATCGTTTTGTATTATCTGGTATATCTTGACTCGTGCCTAGGTAAATGTCTTGTTACTTGTTGAAACAAAAATAATTTAAAGCTTCACCACATTAGCTGTGCAATATGTGTTATGATGCATGTTTGCCTAATGCCTTGGTGTATTTATCTAATAAGTGAAATTAGTTTAGATATCCTATGTTAGGAGTGGGTGGGAACTGTGTATCCATTGTATTTCATTATATGCAGTTGGAGGGTGTTCATTGGGATTTCACTTGAGCACACAGAGATTCTTATTGAAGCTGTGCATAGTCGAGTTAGGAGATGTATGTTTGTAATGCTTCACTCTGTAAATAAATGTGAGACCGAGTAAAGGTTGGTTTTCGCACTATCCTTCAACTGTCTGAGCGGAATAGAACAGGTGCAGCCAGAGCTCCACATCTCTCTTGCTTCAAGGTGACACAGTGGTTAGACTGTTGCCTCACAGCGCCAGGGACCTGGGCTCGATTCCGGCTTGGGTCACTGTCTGTGTGGAGTTTGCACATTCTCCCCGTGTCTGCAAGGATTTCCTCCCACACTCCAAAGATGTGTGGATTAGATGGATTAGCTATGCTGAATTGCCCCCTTAGTGTCAGGGGGACTAGCTAGGGTAAATGTATAGGGTTACGGGGATAGGGCCTGGGTGGGATTGTGGTCGGTGCAGACTCAATGGGACGAATGGCCTCCTTCTGCACTGTAGGATTCTATGATTCATACTGGTCTGTGCTGGAATTGTATATGGACTTAGATCACTGATCCAGGAGTAAAAACTGTTATCTTCTGGGGCCGCACAGCCTATGAATGCTTCTGTCAAGTGTTCTGTTGAGTACTTCTTGGACAAGTTACTGGAGGTTCCGGTGGAACTGTGTCCTCCCAGGAAGTCATCACCTCCGATAGAGGAGGAGGAGTGTAAAAGCTTTCCAAATGGATGTTAGTATGTATTATGACAAATCACAGAAGGCCATTAATAGTTATAAGGCTGTAATCTGATCTCTGTTCTGGTTATGGCTGTTACCCTGAAGAGTTTTGCTCTCATTGTTTATGACTCTCTTTCTAACATTTTTTTACTGTTTGCTGCCTTGTTTCTATTTTTAGGTGATTTTTCTCTCAGTGCAGGGCATTCTAGTGCTGTGGGATCAAATGTTTTCCTTTTTTGCTTTCAGCTGCATGCATGAGCCCACTTCCTAGTCATGTACCAAGGGGCCGGATTGCTTTAACACACTCCCAGCTTCAAGCCAAGAGGACTAGCCTTTTCCTCCATTCAAGTGACCTTGAAATTAAGGTGTAATGGAATCATTGGAAATGAGTAGCCTTTCCCAAATCTTCACATTAGAATTTAGCTTGAGTGTAAGTTAGTTTGGATCAGCCGGACAAAGGTTTATAGTAATGTGTGAATGTCTTGTACAGGATATAGTTATCGCGGCCCTGTCTTCAATCTCTCTCTCAGTTTCAGCTTTCTTTTAGCGAGACTGATTAAAATTAGTTAACATTGCATGCTATTTCCTCACTGAGGCTTAATTAAAGATTCTTGTCTGCCTGCCTGTGGTCAGGAGGACTGGGGCATTGAAGGTGAAATTATAGCTTAATCCTCACGCTGTCCTTCAGTTGCTATTTTCGCATTAGTACTTTATTCAGTAGTCATACATATTCAGTTGAATGGTGTTTGTAATACTCAGTGAAGGTCCTCAAGGTGTCCATTTTTAAAATATCGGACAACAGCTTGCTGGAGAACTGCCAAGTTAAATCTCTACTCTGGCAATTTATTAGGGGAGCTTTCTTCAGCTGATGAGCTCACACTGACTGAAGAAAAGTATCCATCCTGGATTGTACGTTGATCCTGTGTATGTCAGTGAAGAATTCCTGGACATTGGTCATCAGGAATAGACCCAAGATCAGGAATGGTGATGAGCCCGGTTAGTTTAATGGCAAATGACTGGAAGCAGGAATTTGGTGGATTTCTGTGTTTTGCGTGTGGGAATGTTTCTGAACTTGTGTCATTTCTGGATGGTGCACTTTTGATCATCGGGATTATTGGCTTTCCCCCCATTTGAGTTTTCTGCTTGATAGTAATGAAAATATCACACATTTGTAATAACTTGCAGTTTAAAGAGGAAATTGCTCCACTTTCATTGCTGTACAGAAGTGTCAAACACTAGTGTGCCTTCACACATTTGCACCGGCAGCCCTTCTCTACGCAATAGTTTATTTTTTCATAAACCACCACTTCCTTCTACATGCACTTGGCAGATCAGTCTACCTTTGTGGGAAATTGTTTATTGAAATGAACTTCAATATTCCTTTCAATGTCTTGAAATTTTCAAAATTGGTCCAGAGAAACATTTTTCACTTTGGTTCCATCTCCAGGAGGCCAAGATAGAAATTGTGGCATGAGGGTTGAGAGAGGCATAAGAACATAAGAAATAGGAGCAGGAGTAGGCCATCTAGCCCCTCGAGCCTGCCCCGCCATTCAATAAGATCATGGCTGATCTGACAGTGGTTTAGTTCCACTTACCCACCCGCTCCCCATAACCCTTAATTCCCTTATTGATCAGAAATCTATCTACCTGTGACTTAAACATATTTAACGAGGTAGCCTCCACTGCTTCAATGGGCCGAGAATTCCAGAGATTCACTACCCTCTGAGAGAAGAAGTTCCTCCTCAACTCTGTCCTAAACTGACTCCCCCTTATTTTGAGGCTGTGTCCTCTAGTTCTTGTTTCCTTTCTGAGTGGAAAGAATCTCTCTGCCTCTACCCTGTCTAGCCCCTTCATTATCTTGTATGTCTCTATAAGATCTTCCCTCAGCCTTCTAAACTCCAATGAGTACAGGCCCAATCTATTCAATCTCTCCTCATAAGCTAACCCCTTCATCTCCGGTATCAACCTGGTGAACCTTCTCTGTACTCCCTCCAAGGCCAATACATCCTTCCGCAAATAGGGGGACCAAAATTGCACACAGTACTCTAGTTGCGGCCTCACCAGTACCTTGTACAGTTGCAGCATGACCTCCCTGCTTTTATACTCCATCCCCTTCGCGATAAAGGCCAACATTCCATTTGCCTTCTCGATCACCTGCTGCACCTGCAAACTGAGTTTTTGCGATTCATGCACAAGGACCCCCAGGTCCCTCTGCACAGTAGCCAGACAGAACCATGAAGTTTGCACTGAATATAGATTCAAGAGGAAATACAAAGAAAATTAAATAGGGTTGATGATGTCAGACATTTTGATTTGATTTATTATTGTCGCATGTATTGGTGCACAGTGAAAAGTATTGTTTCTTGCGCACTATACGCTTTTCCGACATAGGCTTTTGGGCTGGATACATATTCCCAATCCTACAGACTTTCACTGGCATAACTGTCGCCAATTGAGATGTTAATTTTTAACCTTGGTGCAGATATGTATCCCTTTGTTCCTCATACTGGTGAAGGTGAGAGATGCATGCTATTGTTTTTCTGCCGTTGAACAAGATGACAACATTTTGAGAAGTCCCAACTGGCGGGGCGGATTGTAATTTGAGAATTTCTTGATGAATGCTTAACTGGGTGAATTCTTCCACTTCTTTGTCAAAGTGATTTTGATTTGATTTATTATTGTCACATGTATTAGAATACAGTGAAAAGTATTGTTTCTTGCGCACTATACAGACAGAGCATAC
Organism: Mustelus asterias; assembly: GCF_964213995.1. Lineage (NCBI taxonomy): Eukaryota > Metazoa > Chordata > Chondrichthyes > Carcharhiniformes > Triakidae > Mustelus > Mustelus asterias. The sequence continues at coordinate 10,734,769 of NC_135813.1, forward strand.
CGTTCATAGAGAAGGAAAGGGGAGAGTGCAGAATGTAGTGTTACAGTCATAGCCAGGGTGTAGAGAAAGATCAACTTAATACGAGGTAGGTCCATTCAAAAGTCTGACGGCAGCAGGGAAGAAGCTGTTCTTGAGTCGGTTGGTACGTGAGCTCAGACTTTTGTATCTTCTTCCTGACGGAAGAAGGTGGAAGAGAGAATGTCCGGGGTGCGTGGAGTGGAAGAATACAGTTCCTAAAGGGTGTATTTAAAGCTTCCATAAAGCTTTTAGAAGCTTCCACATAAAAGGTGAATGTTGTATTGTGCGAATATCTGATTTCCTCCAGAATATCATTTTTGAAGATTGTGTCGCCTCCGCCATTCTGTAGCTGTCTAATGCAGTGCAGCAAATACTGTACAGTATGGTGCACCGTTTGCAAAGATATTTTTGGAATCGCAGGTTGGTGGCTGATGGTACAGCTGCTGCACCCTGTTGTTTTGTTTTGGCGGATTTTCCTTCCATGGTGGCATTTGTTTTTTCACATGTGACTCATTTGCTCCAGTTGATTTGTGTCTCAACCCCCATCGCCAGCGAAGTAAAGTTTGTCCAAACCTCTGTCTGTTGTTTGTATCCTCTCCCATGCCTAGAGATGCTTGGCCATCCCCACGTACCCCCCCCGGTCTTCACTGGTTGGCTCCCGGTCACCCAGTGCTTGAAAGTTTGAATTCCTGATGGGCTTTAAATCCCTCTGACATCCCGATCATTCCTATCTGTAACCTTGGCCAACTCTAATGACCCCTTGCTGATTGTGTTCTTTTTGACTTTGGCTTCTTGTGCGTTCCCACCTTCCCATCACATTGCCATTCGTACAAAGGGTAGTGGAAATCTGGAATCCTCTTTCCCAGCCTCTGCAGCTTGGAAATTTTGAAACTGAGCTTTATGGGTAAGGATATTTAAGATTACGGAACCAGGTCAGTAAATGGAGTTGAGGTTCTGTCAGGATCTAACTGAATGGTGGACAGGTATGAGAAGCTCAATGGCCTTTTCTTGCTGTATTCCATCGGTGACCTGGTCCTGCTCTTAAGCACCACTCCTCTCCTCCAAAACACCAATTGATTTGATTTATTATTGTCACATGTATTAGTATACAGTGAAAAGTATTGGTTCTTGCGTGCTATACAGAAAAGCATACTGTTCATAGAGAAGGAAAGGAGAGGGTGCAGAATGTGGTGTTACAGTCATAGGTAAGGTGTAGAGGAAGATCAACTTAATGCGAGGTAGGTCCACTCAAAAGTCTGATGGCAGCTGTTCTTGAGTCGGTTGGTACGTGACCTCAGACTTTTGTATCTTTTCCCGACAGAAGAAGGTGGAAGAGAGAATGTTCGGGGTGTGTAGGGTCCTTAATTGTGCTGGCTGCTTTGCCGAGGCAGCGGGAAGTGTAGACAGAGTCAATGGATGGGAGGCTGGTTTAATATCTCCCCATTGACCAAACTCGGAATCACTCCTAATCTTTGTTTTGGCTTGACTGCCTTCCATAACCCCCTGTGAAGTGACTTTGGAGGTTGCACTGTTAAAGGTGAAATGAGAACAAGTTTTTATTGACACCAATTCTGTTCTCTTATCTTTTGCTTCACCCTCCATAACTTTGGGAAGGTATTGTATCAAAAGTGCCACGCTTCTACTGTTTTGAGAACCCTTGTATACAATTTTGGAGCTCCGTATTTATGGACTCCTGATCAAGGCTGTGATATAATTTGAAAATAAATTTGAAAATGTTATTATGTTCAAACTGTCTTCAAATATTTTTTGATAAGTGAAAGATATAAAGTTTATTATCTGCTACAGTTTTATTTTTGTTTATTCAGTTCCTCTCCGGTTGGTGCTTGGAGTTACAAGCTTGGGTGTTAGATCCTGCGTATCAGGGTCAGGTCATGTTCTGAGTTGAAACTCCAGTGCATTCCTGACAAATGCTTCATTGTCGGAAGTGTTGTTTTCCAAATAGGACGTGAGGCCGAGAGTCCTTGCTAACTTTGATAGTCCTGGTGAGCATTAAAGATCCCACGATTTTATTTGAAAACTCATGTATCAAAGTGCCAAACACTCCTCACCCAACCAATATGGTCATTCATCTAGTGATTGTTGTGGGAGATTTCTATGACCAAAATGGCTGCTATGTTTATCTATCTAAGCAACAATTGATTGGATGAAGCACTATCACATTTCAGTGTGATGGGGGGTATATTTGATATAAACAGTTTTCAGTTCTTGGTGGAATAGCAGTTGTAGTTTATAGTGAGAGTGCAGATGGTTGGATAAAGAGCATGTGCATCTTGGGTTTTAGGATATGGGAAAGGTTTCTGAAACTTTCATATCAAGGTCAATTGTGTTTTTTTTTGTACCTTAAAGTTTTGAAATAGTTCAATTTTAATAATCTTTCCAGATTCCTGTTTGCTCCTGTTCCGGTTTTGGATAATATTGTAGAGCACTATAAAAGAATGGGAGAAGAGGAACAAGGAAATTATTTGGGAGCAAAGTTTAAGTGGAGCAGGAGAAAAAAATGTGTTGGAGGAAATAAGGTTCAACAGCGCATGAGATGTGGGCTGGATCTGTACGACAGAATGAGAGAAGCAGGTCTATACAACTTGATTTCTCACAATCTGCTTGTGAAATTCATTTGTGAGGAACATAGAAACCCTACAGTACAGAAAGAGGCCATTCGGCCCATCGAGTCTGCACTGACCACAATCCCACCCAGGCCCTACCCCCATATCCCTACATATTTACCCACTAATCCCGCTAACCTACGCATTTCAGGACACTAAGGGCAATTTTTAGCATGGCCAATCAACCTAACCTACCCATTTTTGGAATGTGGGAAGAAACTGGAGCACCCGGAGGAAACCCACGCAAACACGAGGAGAATGTGCAAACTCCACACACAGTGACCCAAGCCGGGAATCGAACCCAGGTCTCTGGAGCTGTGAAGCAGCAGTGCTAACCACTGTGCTACCGTGCCGCCCAGGAAGTAACCAGAGGGAAGCTGATGCTTACCTGTTCGGGGGAAAAGTCAGAGCTAAGCTACATTACTCTCTTGCCTGCCTCTCGGTAGCTGCCTTTGTAGAACATAAAGTTTATTTATTAGTGTCACAAGTAGGCTTACGTTAACACTGCAACAAAGTTACTGTGAAAATCCCCTAGTCGCCACACTCCGGCGAGGGAGAATTTAGCATGGCTAATGCACCTGACCAGCACGTCTTTCAAACTGTGGAAGGAAACCGGAGCACCCAGAGGACACGCAGGCACCAGGGAGAATGCGCAAACTCCACACAGACTGCGACCCAAGCTGGGAATTGGGTCCCTGGTGCTGTGAGGTAGCACTGCTAACCACTCCGCCCCTGTGCTGCAAAGGCAGGAAATTAGAAGCAGATCCACACCCTCTTCTCCCATAGGAGTTTGGATGGGAGAGCAGTGGTTGAAAATTTATTAGATGCAAACTTGAAGCATTCCATTTGATCTGGGGGCTTTGGACTATTTGACTTTTCAAACAGACAGGGAGTGGCGCAAGAACAGATTAGGGCAAATGTGAGCAAGTGAAGTTAACTTCAGTGGCATCAGGTGTCCTTTTGTGAAAGATCCCATACCTTAATTCTACTGTGGTTTGGTATATTTTGCTGCAGGTCAGTCATTTTTGTTGGCTTCTTGCCTGCTGCCTAGCGCGACTTCATCCTGAGCCCTATAATCCCATGCTGTTCAGTTGCAACACTGGCGAAGAATTGCACTTTCAAAATGCCAGTGCAGCAATATTTCGATTAGTATATGGAGAATGAGTTGAATTTGTGCTTCCACGCTTGTCATCTGCCCCTGCCAGCTCCAGCCACTGAGTGAATTATTTCACCCTATCCCTTAATCGGTTATCTAAGATTAAAACCTAAGGTGATCAAAACTCCATCTGAATAAGCAATCCATTCCCTCCAAATTGCAGTCTCTGTTGGTTTCTTTTTTCTCCCTCTCTCAACCATGAGTTCACTAATGACGGGGAAGAAACTTTAAACACAACCTGCACAAATAGTTTGTTTACCTAACTTTGAGCATTGCCCAATTTGGAAAGTAGCAGAACTTCTGCTTATATTTATATCTGTCACGTGCCTTGTAAGCTGATATCATCTTAACGTAGCCCTATCACTCACCAGGATGTCATGCTCCTGTTTATTGCTACTGCCCACAGTAACGAGTGGAGCAGATAGCACGTTGTGCTTGCTGGGCAGGGTTGTTCAGAGATATTGCGAGAAATGTTCCTGTTCTGACACTGTTTTTAAGTCAGGCATTCAAGGTGGGTGATAAAGCAATCACTTGTATTCTGATGGTTATTTAGAGGTCATTTTATGTGGTCACTAGCGAGACTATATATATATTGCCCATCTGTTCTACATCTCATTTGTATTTTGCATACTGTTTTGATATATTTTGGAAAGTAGTATTTGCTTTAACAATTTAACTTCAATTTAAAATTGGTGAAGGATGTTGATGAATGTGGATACATTTAGGCTGTAACGTGATTGTAATATATTGTGACTTGCACAGTTTAATTTTTTTAAAGATCACGTGTACTGGGGTACTCACTGAGGTGACTTACTGTTTAGAGCAGTACATGCTGATATTTGTCAATGTTTATACATTTGGCTGTACGTATTATGACCAAGGATCGTGGCTTGTTGTGGAAAGTGATTTGTCATTACTGAGCTTCACGCAGATGCTGCCACTTCCACCATCTTCAGGCCTTTCTGTTTTGTGAAACTAGTACTCATAGCAAGTCCATCGAGCTTTAGGGATTTGTCACGGGATGCCAGGCTGTGCCACATCATTTTACTGGGTTAGAACAATATAAATAGCAGTATAAGATCAGAAATATAGTATTGGTATCTGTAATAGGAAACCAGCTAAAGAGAAATGTGTGCAGATGTAAATGATTTAATATAGGCTGACCTATAGATTTGTTCTTGGTGCTTCAATGAATGAATCCTAAATCAATATCAAGATCTGTTATCATGACTAGAGACATGTGCAATTTAATAGTATTGTTTGTTTCAGCCTTACATGGTCTGCAGGTGCACTATATGCACCTGAAAAATTCAAAACAGACTTTTTGGGAGTGATGTAAGGAAAGAGTGGTAGAAAGGGTGGCACAGTGGTTAGTACTGCTGCCTCACAGCACCAGAGACCTAACACCAGAGTTCCAGCCTTGAGTGACTCTGTGGAGTTTGCATGTTCTCCATGTCTGCGTGGGTTTCCTCCCACGGTCCAAAGATGTGTGGGTCAGGTGGATTGACCATACTAAATTGCCCCTTTATGTCCCAAGGTGTTTAGATTAGCAGGGTAAATATGTGGGATTACGTGAGTAGGGTCTGGGTGGGGTGCTCCTTTGGTGAATCAGTGCCGACTCGATGGGCCAAATGGCCGCCCTCTGCATTGCAGGGATTCTATGATTCTACGTTTGGGGTTCTCTTCCACACATGACACTAATACTAATAATTTTAAATCTGAGATTGATAGTTTCTTGTTCACCAAAGGTATTATGGTGTATGGGGCAAAGGCATGTTCAGTTAAATCACAAATAGGCTATAATCTGATAGAATGGTGGAAAGGAGGCCGGGGGCTAAATAGCCTCTTCCTGTTCCTCTGACCTACGCAGCCTGGGGCAGGTGGAGGACTATGTACAGAAAGGCCCCAAACTTGATTAGAACCGTAGCATACTGTAGAGAGATTTCCCAATGAACCCAGCTGCATCAGGATGGTTCCCACTGCTTTTAGAACCACTGTCTGTATGTTTATTTTTACATATCTTGGGTCTGAAAGCAAAACCCTGAAGGTTTTTTTGGGACATGTAATGTTTACCTGCTCATGTGGGGAAATGTGCCCTGCCAAAACTAGTAGAAAACACTAGTCCCGTGGCACACTGTTTGCAAATGCAAAATGAATTCTTGTAAGGATTGTTACAAGTGCAGAGAAAGCTTCAGCGTTCCCTCTTTGGCACTGAGCTGTCAGGATATGACCGACCATTTTAAATCTTCCTAAATGAGATTAGTTGCTTCATTTCCAGGGTCACCTTACTATCGGCATTTCCGTGAGTCTCACAGTTGGTATGAGTATTTAGCTCAGTGACTGGAAACTTATAAGAAACCCTGGTTGCCCTTAATGAAATTTAAACAGTAATCCATAATTGTTGGAGTGAGCAGTCATGATGGTGCACCCAAGTTGTGATCATTTTCATATTTCTGTGTCTGATGCAAGCTTATGTTTAGTTTATTAGTTTATTTATTAGCGTCGCAAGTAGGCTTACATTAACACTTCAGTTAGGTTGCTGTGAAAAAACCCCGTCACCACATTCTGGCGCCTGTTCGGTTGCACTGAGGGAGAATTTAGCACGGTCAATGCAGCTAACCAGCACGTCTTTCGGACTGAGAGGAAACCAGAGCACCCGGAGGAAACCCACGTGTAAATGGGCAGAATGTGCAGGCTCCGCAGAGACAGTGACCCAAGCCGGAAATTGAGGCAGCAGTGCTAACCGCTATCATGGAGAAAATGCCATTCTTCCTGAATGCAATGACCTTTATTTCAGGGAACAGGCCATACTATATTTTACTAATCCAATGTCTGAAATTGTTGTGATTCATGGGACCAGTTTTGCTACAGGCCTTGGACTGATATCTGTACAGTGGGGCCTAAGTCACTTACAGGCTTCTGTCGCATTTTCAACACGTGTTTGTCGTCGCATCATCAGCTTTCTTAATGTTAGGAAAAAGCAGTTTGGTTCCCTGGAGACCAACATCTGATTTACATTCATCAATCTCCATAATAGTACAGCAAAGTACTGCTGATGCTGGAAGTCTGAAATCAAAACAGAAAAGGTCGGAGATGCTCTGCTGATCTGGAGAGAGAGAATTTTTATTTCAATAGCCATAATTGAGAGACTGAGATTAGATGCAAATCTGTGGCATACAAATCTAATTGGTGTGAATTTTATTTTGTGTAATTCGAGTAAGGTTCAAGCCAGAACATTTATTGAGTGAATGTAAGAATGGAGGACACTGTAATTCCACCGAGGTTTCATCTTATTCTTTGCCTACATGCAGATTTTTGGGCACTGCCCCACCTGAGATATATTGATGTTTAACCCTGCCTCTTGATCAGAACCGAGTCATGGTTCGGTGGTAGCATCTTGCCTCTGCCAAAGATTATGGATTGAGATTGTGCTCCCTAAAGTGCATCATCTCGGCTGACGTTCCAGTGAGCTGTTGGAATTGTCACCTTTTCCATGAGATTTTAAGCCGAGGCCCCATCTGCTTCCTCAGGTGAACATCCAATAACCCATTGCACTATTTCAAAGATGAACAGGGGAGCTCTCCTTGTTGTACAATCTTTTTCCCTCAACCAATATTTAAAAATAAGAGATCATTTACTACATTGCTGTTTGTGGGACCTTGCAGTGTGCAAATTGACTGCCACTCTTCCTATGTGACAACCAAGACAATGTTTTGAGTGTTCTTCTGTGGCTGTAAAATGCATTGGGATATCCTGAGCTAACTTCTAAGGACTCCATAGAAATGCAAGACTTCCTTTTATATCCTCCTCCATAACCATCACTGTGTCACTGATCCAACATCAAGTCTGAGTTGAGCTTTCTACACTTTAATGTTGGGAAGGCTAAGATTGCCGATTCTCCCAGGAGAAACATTGCAACCTATTCATCCGGTCTACCCTTTGCTGTTCTGTTTGGCCATCAGCTGAGTTTCAAATCACTTATCCTGTCCATTGCAAGACCATCTCTTTTTAATAATTGCCCTGCTCTTAAGACTTTCTAAATGCCACTAAACCAAAGATACTGCTCATTGTATCTCCAAGATAAGTCTGAGGTCATGTACCAACCGACTCAAGAACAGCTTCTTTGCTGCTGTCAGACTTTTGAATGGACTTACCTTGCATTAAGTTGATATTTCTCTATACCCTAGCTATGACTGTAAATCTATATTCTGCACTCTCTCGTTTCCTTCTCTATGATCGGTATGTTTTTAACTGTATAGCGCTCAAGAACCAATACTTTTCACTATGTTAATACATGTGACAATAATAAATCAAATGAAGTACATTAGGGCAGCACGGTGCCACAGAAGTTAGCACCGCTGCCTCACATCGATTCCCGGCTTGGGTCACTGTGCGGAGTCTGCACGTTCTCCCCATGTCTGCGTTAGTTTCCTCCGGGTGCTCCAATTTCCTCCCACAGTCCGAAAGATGTGCTGGTTAGGTGCATTGGCCATGCTAAATTCTCCCTCAGTGTACCCAAACAGGTGCCGGAGTGTGGCAACTAGGGGATTTTCACAGTAACTTCATTGCAGTGTTAATGTAAGCCTACTTGTGACACTAATAAATAAACTTGAAGGATGGAGATGATACACTTTTATCGTCTTTATGGTGTGCAATGGAAATTTGTTTATATTTGATATATTCCTTTTATGTTTTGTTCTTCAATAAGTACTATAGGTCACCTCAAAGACACATGATGGTTACCTGCGAGCTACATCCATTAGTCACACCTGTAGGGTGCATCTGTGGAATAAAGAGGTTTTAATGTGCTAATATTTGGATAGTATCAACCATGGCTCAGTTGGTAGCACTGTTGTTTGAGTGAGCTAGGATGTGGCTTCACATAAATTTGAGTCAAAATCTCAGCTGGCGCTACCGATGCTGAGGGAATACTGCACTATTGGAGGTGCTGTCACTTGGGTAAGATGTTAATTAGAAGTCCCATCTGCCCCCGCGGGTGGGCATAATATTGTGGCACCATTTCAAAGAGAAGTTGGGGAGACAATTTAAGCAATAACTTGGGCTATTTTGCATCAAGTTAACATCATTCTGACACAGTTATCAGGAGAGCTAGCGACGGCGCAGCAACCTGCCGCTTTAGTGGCTAAGTTTCAGAGTTTTATGATGTGTTAGAGCAGCAGAAATACATTTATGTTTGATATTCTGAGGAGAATAATAACACCTTTGACTGTTGTAAATCTGCAGTTATATTTGCATGATTTGCTGTTCAGTAAACCTGACCAATTTGTAGGTCTAAGGCACAGTCTGTTTATTCCGGCTCTCTGAAGTTGAAGAGGTCATGTTACGTTTTGTGTATCCTGTAAGCCAGAATACAGCGATCAGGATTCTCTTCCTCTGTGCTATATTTAGGTATATATTTAGTGAACAGAGTAAGTGACACTTAAGTTAAATGCCTAGACTATAAATGCATAAGCAGCAGGCAGAACGAGGTGGGCCTGTATTGATATGCATACGCAACAAGCAGGTTAGACCTGGCCTTGACAGAAGAAAACTCTGAACTAAATCTTTGTTTCATCTTCGCCTATAAGACTCCAGTGTCTCAATTTCTGTAAAGTAATCTATCTGTTATTCATTAAAGAATTTCTGTATTTACTGGGGTCCTTTGGAAATGGCGATAACTTCCTATTCAGCAGTTGGGAAGTTATTTTACACCATTAACTTCCTCCAAGTTGGATAGATTAGTCAGATATTGTATTCTGTAATGTATGGAAGGATAAGTGTAGTTTGTGTTCCTCTGGGACATTTAATATTTATTTTTAAAAAATTGCTTTTTATTCATTCACAGGAATTGTTATGCATCAATAGTTTTAGAATGTATTTGTCCCTGGGAAATGGGCATCACTGGCGAGGTCCATCCCTAACCACCCTTGAGGGTGGTGATGAACTACCTTCTTGAACTGCTGCTGTCCATTTGGTGTATGTACACCCACAGTGTTAGGAAGGGAGTTCCAGGATTTTGGCCCAGTGAGAGTCAAGGAGCTGCAATATAGTTCCAAGTCAGGGTGGTGTGTGGCTTGGAGGGGAACTTGTGGATGGTTTTTCCATGTGTCTGCTGTCCTTGTTCTACTGGCACAGTGGTTAGCACTGCTGCCTCACAGCGCCAGGGACCCGGGTTCGATTCCCGGCTTGGGTCACTGTCTGTGCGGAGTCTGCACATTCTCCCCGTGTCTGCATGGGTTTCCTCTGGGTGCTCCGGTTTCCTCCCACAGTCTAAAAAACGTGCTGGTTAGGTGCATTGGCCATGGTAAATTCTCCCTCAGTGTACCCAAACAGGCACCAGAGTATGGCGATTAGGGGATTTTCACAGTGACTTAATTGCAGAGTTAATGTAAGCCTATTTGTAACACTAATAAATAAACTTTATAGCAGAGATCGAGTTTGGATGGTGCTGTCAGAAGAAGTGTGAGTTGCTGCAGTCCATCTTGTACATTGTGTATACTGCTGTATGCTGGTGGTGGAGGGAGTGAACATTTAAGGTAGTGGGTGGGATGTTGATCAGGCACTCTGCTTTGTTCTGGCTGGTGTTCAGGAGCTTGAGTGCTTTTGGAGATGCACTCATCCAGGAAGTGGAAAGTATTCCACCACATTCCTGACCTGCCTTGTAGATGGTGGACAGGCTTTAGGGGGGTCAGGAAAGATGTTACTGGCTGCAGACTTTTCAGCCCCTCATTTGCTCATGCAACCACAGTATTTATGTGGCTCGTCCAATTAAGTTTTGAGTCGGAAGTAACTCCAGGATGTTCTTGATGTGGAATTCAGTGATGGTAATGCTATTGAACATTAAGGGGAGAAGGTTAAATTCTCTCTTGTTGCTGATAGTCAATCACTGGCACTTAGAATCATAGAAAATTACAGCTCAGAAACAGGCCTTTTGGCCCTTCTTGTCTGTGCCGAACCATTTTATGCCTAGTCCCACTGACCTGCACTTGGACCATATCCCTCCACACCCCTCTCATCCATGAACCCGTCCAAGTTTTTCTTAAATGTTAAAAGTGACCCCGCATTTACCACTTTATCCGGCAGCTCATTCCACACTCCCACCACTCTCTGCGTGAAGAAGCCCCCCCTAATATTCCCTTTAAACTTTTCTCCTTTCACCCTTAACCCATGCCCTCTGGTTTTTTTCTCCCCTAGCCTCAGCGGAAAAAGCCTGCTTGCATTCACTCTATCTATACCCATCAAAATCTTATACACCTCTATCAAATCTCCCCTCAATCTTCTACGCTCCAGGGAATCAAGTCCCAACCTATTCAATCTTGAATGGCACAAATGTTACTTGTCACATATCAGCCTGTTGTCCAGGTTTTAGTTTGTGCGTGCATGGCCTGCCTTACTATCCGAGGAGTCATGAATGGCGCTGAACATTGCAATCATTAATGAACATCCCCACTACTGACCTTGTGATGAAGCAGCTAATGATGGTTGAGCCTAGCACAGTATCCAGAGAAACTCCTGCAGCATTACCCTGGGCCACGAATGATTGGCCTCCAACAAGTGCAATCACCTTCCTTCGTGCTAGGCATGACTCCAACCAATTTTCTCCTGATTCCCATTGACTTCAGTTTTATTAGGGCTCCTTAGTGCCACACTTGGTCAAATGCTGCCATTCCAGAATTCAGTCATATTTTCTCCATGTTTGGTCCGAGGCTGTAATGAGGTCTGAAGCTGAGTGATCCTGGTGGAACCCAAATGGAGCATCTGTGAGTCAGTTATTGCTGAGTAAATGTCGCTTGCTAGTACTGTCGTCCACATCTTCCATCTCTTTGCTGATGATTGTGGACTGGAGCGGAAAATTTAAGAAATGTATTTTTTAATAAAAAAGGCCCATGGTGTTTTCCAAGGTAGAAAGGAGCAAATGAAGCACAGTTGGAAAGCCAATGTGCTCCAAATAGTCGACCATTTGGGTTATGACAATAATGTGGATCATCTAATGCGGGTTTCCCACCAAAGGAAAACGGTTGCCAGGAAAAGTCAGAACTAAATAAACATTTGGCTTGTTCCTGAGATTTTTAAAAATTCATTCATAGGATGTGGTTCACTAATGTTCTTTAGAGAAGGAAATCTGTCGTCCTTACCTGGTCTGGCCTACATGTGACTCCAAGGCCACAGCAATGTGGTTGACACTCAACTGCCCTCTAAAATGGCTCAGCACCACCTTCTCAAGGGCAAGTAGGGATGGGCAATAAATGCTGGCCAGCCAGCAGTGCCCATATCCCACGAATGAATAATTTTTAAAAAGCATCTCCTGGCAAGGCCAGCATTTATTGCCCACCCCTGATTACTCTTGAGAAAATGCTGGTGAGCTGCCTTGAATGGTTGCAGTTGATATGTTTGCAAGTGGATCTATGGTTCTGTTAGGGAGGGAAAAATGTATGTCCTCATCAGGGTGGAATGTGACTTGAGGGTGAGGGTGTCCTTGCTGCCCTTCTCCTGTTTGGTAGAGGTGGTGGGTTTGGGAAGCAGTGAATCTAGTCATGGTATTCTTAAAGTTTATTTATTAGTCACAAGTAGACTTACATTAACGCTGCAGTTAAGTTACTGTGAAAATCCCCAAGTCGCCGTACTCCGGTACCTGTTCAGGTACACTGAGGGAGAATTTAGCATGGCCAATGCACCTAACCAGCATGTCTTGTGGAGTGTAGGACGAAACTGGTGCACCCGGAGGGGAGACACGCAGGCACGGGGAGAATATATAGATTTCGCACAGACAGTGACCCAAGCTGGGAATTGAACCCGGGTCTCTGGTGCTGTGAGGCAGCAATGCTAACTGCTGTGCCACCGTGCTGCCCCTAACAAGTAAAATTATTCCTTGGTTGGAGCAAACAGGGTTGCTGTGAAATCCACCTTGGAGGCCCATCTCTCATGTTGTCACAAAAGTTAAGATGCTGCATTACAATCAACTGTTAAACGGCCAAGGAACTGCCCAAGTATCGAGACAAACTTTGAACTATGACACACAAAATTCAGTAGAGATTAATTCAAGATGTTATACATAGAAACATAGAAAATTTAGAGCGCAGAAGGGAGGCCATTTGGCCCATAATGTCTGTGCTGGCTGAAAAAAATGCTACGTGCCTAATCCCATGTTTTAGCTCTTGATCCCGTAGCCATGTCGGTTGCAGCACTTTAAATACAAATCCAAAGATGTTCTAAATGCAGAGAGTGTTTCTGCCTCAGCCACTCTTTCAGATAATGGCCCTAGTTTTACTGGCATGGCTGCCCGAGGCTCGTAAGATCGTGCCCAAGGCCATTCTGCGAGCTGTGGCCGTGCCGGTAAAATCAGGGCCAGTGAGTTCCAGACCTCCCTGTTGTTGAAAAGATTTATCCTCAGCTCCCCGCCAATCCTTCTGTAAATGTTCTTCCCAGCTGGTAAAGTGGTGGGTTTGGGAGGTTCTGTCGAAAAAAGTTCAACAATGGCTTGAATCTTTTCTCAGCTTTTCCTGAACAAGCAAAATTATTCCTTTGGATGTGGTAAATATTTTAACTTTCTAACCAGAGGCACTGGTTTTAACTTCTGGTTATTGGCTGCTTTGCTAAGGGAAGTCTATCTTTTCTATCCACTCTTATCTAGACCCCTCACAATTTCAGACACTCGGTTAAATCTCCCCTCGGTCTCCACTGTTCTAACAAAAACAACTCCAGCCTATCCAATACTTCCTCATAGTTAAAGAAACTTCATTCCTTGCATTATCTTCTTCAATCTCATTTGTACCATCTCTAGTGCAGCCGCACTCTTCATGTAAGGAGGAGGCCCAAACTCTATGCAGTACCTTCGCTATAGTCTAGTTAGTGTTTCATACCGTTCAAACGTGACCTCTCTGCCCTTCTATTCTATGTCTTACCTTATAAAGGAACAGTAAGAAGTCTCACAACACCAGGTGTCTCATAAACAACAGGTTTATTTACAATCACGAGCTTTCAGAGCGTTGCTCCTTCATCAGGTGAAGGAGCAGGGCCCTGAAAGCGCACATGATGGAGCAGTGCTCTGAAAGCTTGTGATTCCAAATAAACTTGTTGGACTTATTACTGTGCCCTCTCCCAGTCCAACACCAGCATCTCCACATCATGGCTAATAAAGGAAAGTATCTCATATACTGCCATAAGCACTTTATCAATCTGTTACCTCAAAGATTTGTGGACACGCACTACCAAGATCCCTCTGTTATTCTACTTTGCCTTGTTTGCCTTCCCCAATGCATTACTCCACACTTCTCCAGGTGGAATTTCATTTGTCACTTTTCTGCCAACCTGACCGGTGCATGAATATCACCTGTTCCTCTTCCACCGTCAATCTCACAACCAAAAGGGTAGAGAATAAATGGCATACAGTAGACGGAAGAGGTGGGACAGCAACAACAACTTGCATTGATATAAACCTTCTCAGGTAGTAAAGCATCCCGAGGGGCTTCATAAGGGCATTACTGGGTCAAAATTGACACCAAATCAAAGGCATTAGGAGATGTGACCAAAAGCTTGAGCAAGAAGGTAGATCTCGAAGGAGGTGGCAAAGGTGGAGTTGGTGAGGCTTGAGAGAATTCCCATGCTTGGGCACAGATGTCTGAAGGCAAACCTGCCACTGGTAGGGAAGAGGAATGCAAAGAAGGACAGAATTGGAGGAATACAAAGTTATTGGAGGGCTACAGGGCTTGAATGCATTTGTAGCAAGGGAGAGAGGTGCAGTCATAGTGAACTTTGCAATTGAGATATTGATGGCCTGAGAGTCAGTGTAGGGCATTTGCAGTGAGTTATGAACAGCACTCGGTGCGTGTTAGAATACATCCAGCAGAGTTTCGGATGAGCTTAAGTTAATGGAGGGTGGGAGATGGGGGCTGTCCAGGAGAACATTGGCATAACCGAGCCTGGAGGTACCAAAGGATTTCAGTGGCAGGTGAGCTTATGAAGAGGCAGAGACAAATGGCATTATGGAGTGGAAGTTAAGTGGCCTGGGTGATAGAAAGGTATGGGATTGGAAACTTAACTCTGTCGAATAGAACGTGAAGATTGTGAATAGTCTTTGTCTGAGACTGTGGCAAGATACCTGAGTTTGATGTTAGGTTCATCATTTACCATGTTCAGTTATCACAGAGTGGCAAAGCAGACTTCCGAGTTGAATAGTGAATGAATAAATAACAAATCTAAAAGAGGTTAGCACTGCTGCCTCACAGCGCCAGGGACCCGGTTCAATTCCCGGCTTGGGTCACTATCTGTGCGGAGTCTTTATGTTCTCCCTGTGTCTGCATGGATTTCCTCCCACAGTCCAAAAGACGTGCTGGTTAGGGGCGTTGGCCATGCTAAATTCTCCCTCAGTGTACCCGTTTATTAATAAATAAACTTTAAAAGGCTGGAGAATCTTGAATTTGTTTAGGCCCTGGTGTTAGTACTCTTGTTTAGTTATCACCAGAAGGACACAGGGTATATGTAGTTTTCCTGTGGTAAGATTATCTGGGTGGACCAGATAAATGGTCCCCTTTGTCTGCTATCTTTGGAAATTTTATGATTGTGATTAGTACGGGTTAGTCTGTGTGACATCCACAAAATAGTTTATAACTAACAAAATCGCAATCAATCTGCTGTCTCGAAATAGCTCCCTGCATGCAGCATGTGTAATGCATACTGGTCCAATATAATGATGAGGGTAGGAGATTGAGTTTCTGTTTTTGTGGCTGCCGAGATTGATTCCATGATCTAAAGTAATGAAAAGAGCTGTATTGTAATTATTAATAAAATAAGTATTTGTTAAATTGAAAGCTGTGTATTGGAAAACATTTGCTAACGTAGATACATACCGTTGAGAATTCCTTGCGGTTACAATAACTGCACAGTGGCCCGAATTTCACCTTCCTTGAATATTATACTCACTAAAGAATAGATGCTAAGCAGCTGTTTGGGTCTAGTATGGTCATTGTGGGGTACTGTCAGACACGATTGTGTCGATCCAAAACTCTACAAAACTGCCAAATTTACCAGGTTATATGAAGATCTGGCTCCTGGTGCTGTCATTTGGAGCTCTGGTCTTTTAATACACAAATTCAAACTGCATGTGAAACGAGGCAGAAAGTGTCGGTAGGTCCCCTTCAATCACAGAGGGCCTCATAGCCTAGTCCTTGTATACGACCATGCAATGTCCACATGTCGAGCAACCTTAGTCTATTGCATCAAGGCAAGTATTTGGCTATATAAGGGCGGCACGGTAGCACAGTGGTTAGCATTGCTGCCTCACAGCGCCAGGGACTCGGGTTCAATTCCAGCCTCAGGTCATTGTCTGTGTGGAGTTTGCACATTCTCCCCGTGTCTGCGTGGGTTTCCTCCGGGTGCTCCGGTTTCCTCCCACAGTCCAAAGATGTGCTGGTTAGGTTGATTGGCCATGCTAAATTGACCCTAGTGTCGGGGATTAGAAGGGCGGATATGTAGGGTTACGGGAATAGGGCCTGGGTGGGATTGTGGTCGGTACAGACTTGATGGGCCGAATGGTCTCCTTCTGCACTGTAGGGATTCTATGATTCTATACATAATCTGTAAGTTTGCCTATTTAAATGCTGTGCAATTTCATTTTCTGCTCCCAGCAGACGGCTTGTTACCCTTACTGTATATGCTCTGCCAACTAAGGTCGAAACATGTACATTTGTGGTTGCCAGCTCACCTGATGTCAGTGGCGAGATAAAAACTTTCATTTCTGCTGGGAGAGAGGTCAACAGTCCAGTTCTCAGAGCCTGAGCAGAGTCTGAGTCAGCCTGCTTCAGTGAGCTTGGCTGGAAAATGGGTGTGTGATGGCTCAAGGTGTTATGATGAGTTTGAACTGCAGTGTCTCCATGGTCACATCATCTGTAACATTTATCATCTTGGCTCATTGGGTGAAGAAAGGGCAATTGAATGATGTGCCATCCAGTGACTGAAAAAATATTCACCATTGCCCAGGAGAGGCTTAAAGAAATGTTTTTGGGGGATGGGAGTGGTGGTGGTGGGGGGGGAGTGGGTGGGGAGTAAAATCACATTGAGGTGATCTCACTGTAACATGCCAGATTCTAAAGTGGCTTGACAGAGTAGATGCTGAGAATTTGTTGGTTTTTTCCCTTGGTTGGAGACCCCAAGTATAAGGGGCTGATCATTTAGGACTGAGATACAGAGAACTTCCTCGAGAGGATTGCATATCTTGGGAATCCGCTACTCGAGAGGTGTGGATGTGCCATCGTTGAATATATTTTTTGGTGTCTCAAGGGATTTGGGAAGCAGGTGAGAAAGTGGGACTGAGGCCAAGGATGAGCCATGATTGCATTGAATAGTAGAGAAGACTTTGTTTTTAATCATTTGTGGGACATGGACATTGCTGGGTGGCCAGCATTTATTGCCCATCCCTAGTTGGGAGTCAACCACATTGCTGTGGCTCTGGAGTCACATGTAGGCCAGACTGGGTAAGGACGGCAGATTTCCTTCCCTAAAGGACATTAGTGAACCAGGTGGGTTTTTCCGACAATCGGCAATGGTCATTCAGAAGATTCTTAATTCCAGATTTTATTTTAATTGAATTCAATTTTTAAAAATCTGGAATTAAGAATCTGCTGATGACTGCTTGAGGTGCCCAGACGATCAACTCCTGTCTCTTGTGTTCTTCTATTCAAATATTTCCAGAGCCCCAAACCAGTTATCCCTGAGAATTGAGTACAGTTAGAGCATCAAGTTCCGTGCAGCATTTGTTTTGTGTATTTGCCAGTTTGGAGCTGTCACTTTCCCTGTTTCAGTTTGTTCCTGTTGAGTTTTTGTGTTCTCAGCTGCCTAAACGCAGCAGGATTCAGTTTTTAAAATGTTTCTGAACAGGAATAGTTATCAAAAACTCAAGCAAGCTGTTGCTAGGATTGCATCAGCTGATCAAACCGCTGTACAAGACCAGTGATGTTTCTACAACAGTTGGCAGCGTTCACTTTTAACTGTGCTATGTAATGCTCTCTCTGGGTGGAGTGAGAATATAGGTTGTGCTTACATACGGCATTGATTTGACTTTGTACTGAGCTTCCCTGCAAGATGATGTATTGCCATAGAAAGGAGTAGCATCTCCCAACTACTTGGTAACGTGTTGTTTCTTGGTTAATTATGAAACAGACCTTTCCCCAGGTTTACCACTGGTGGTTGGATTTCAGTGGTGTACAAGAGCAGGATGTGTGGAAGAAAGAGCTTGTATTTATATTTTATCCGTAGAATATCCTTAAGTGCTTTGCAGACAGCGAGTTGCTTTTGAAGTGTAGTTACTGTTGTTATGTAGGCAATCACAGCAATTTGTGCACAGTAGGGTCCCACAGACACCTAATGAATGCATGATCAGACAGTCTGTATTTTTGGTGGAAATGTTTTGAGGCCATGATAATCGGGGGGGATCTCCTGACTCTTTGAATTGTGCCTCATTTTAACATCTCCAACCAACTTAGATAATGTTGCACCCCATCAGTATTGCCCTGAACATTCTGGATTGTGTGTTAAGTTTGAGGGTGGGATTTGACATAACCACCTGACTTGGGGCAAGAGTGCTACCCAGTGTGTCCAGGTGAAACTTTTAATACATCCATTTGAGAAATAGTGTAAAGCACTCAGTGGTACAATTAGAGATTTTATTTTCCCAAACTTATGCTACTCCTTTGTGTGGGGGTAGGGCCTGGGTGGGATTGTGGTCGGTGCAGACTCGATGGGCCGAATGGCCTCCTTCTGCACTGTAGGGTTTCTATGATTTCTATGATTTCAGTTGCATCTGAAGTATAATTTGAGCTGTAAAATAGTGTGGTTGGAGATCTGTTAATGAATTGAGAATGTATAACATTTAAAAACATTCGGTTGGTGGAAAAAAATTTGTATCTATACAGTGTCTTATCATATCTGAAACGTTCCAAATCAGTTCACAGCCAAAGCTAGTTACGTTGAAATGTCACTATTATGTGAGCAAATTTGACAGCTGTGTTGCACAAGTTGAGATTCCACAAACAGTGATACTATGAATGACCACTTAATCTGTTTTTGTTTGGAATTGATTATCGCAAGCTACGTTTTTTCAAACTACCATTGTTGTTGCCGAGGCAGTAGTTTCAGGGACCTCTTCAGTGACTGACATGTCAGTGAGCAGGGGCTTTTTTGCCAAAATTTCTATCCTCTCGAAGTGAAGCTGCCCGTGCCGAAGTGCAGCAAGACCTGCACGACAATCAAACTTGGGCTGATGTGTGTGGCATGAATGTGACTTGCCAATTAATTGCCAGGCAATCACCATCTCCAACATGAGACTCTGTAACTACCTCTCGGATAATCAACACTATACTATCTTTGAATCCCCCACCATCAACATCCTGGGGATCATCATTGATCAAAAACTTAATTGGACCATATCAACAGTACAGCTACAAGCGCAGTTAGAGGCTGTGTATTCTGTTGGCGGGGAACTCATCTGACACCCCAGAGCCTGCCCACCACCTGGGAATCACAAGTCATGAATGTGATGGAATACTTTCCACTTGCCTGGGTGATTGCAGCTCCACCCAAACAGTTGAAACTCAACCAGAGCAAAGTAACAGGGCTGGCACAGTGGTTAGCACTGCTGCCTCACAATGCCAGGGACCTGGGTTCGATTCCTGGCTAGGGTCACTGTCTGTGTGGAGTTTGCACGTTTTCTCTGTGTCTGCATGGGTTTCCTCCCACAGTCTGAAAGATGTGCTGGTTAGGTGATTGACCCGAACAGGTGTCAGAGTATGGCGACGAGGGAAATTTCACAGTAACTTCATTGCAGTGTTAATGAAAGCCTTACTTGTGACTAATAAATAAACTATAACTTTTAAATTGCTTGATTGGCACCCCATCTACAGCCTTAACTATTTATTCTTTAGACTACGTGTGCACTGTTTGCAGTGTGTACTAGTTGAACTATTCACAATATATATTAATGATTTGGATGAGGGAACAAAATGTAACATCTCAAAGTTTGCAGATGATACCAAGTTGGGTGGGAGGGTGAACTGTGACAAGGATGCAGAGATCCTTCAGAGTGATCTGGATAGGTTGGGTGAGTGGGCTAATCAATGGAAAATGCAGTATAATTTGGATAAGTGTGAGGCTATTCACTTTGGAAGCAAAAGCAAGAAGGCAACTTACTACCTGAATGTCTGTAAATTGGGAGAGGGGAGTGTGCAGCGGGACCTGGGTGTCCTTGTGCACCAGTCGCTGAAGGTAAGCATGCAGGTGCAGCAGGCGGTAAAGAAGGCAAATGGCCTGTTGGCTTTCATTGCGAGAGGTTTCGAGTACAGGAGCAGGGATGTGTTGTCGCAACTATACAGGGCCCTGGTGAGACCACACCTAGAGTATTGTGTGCAGTTTTGGTCTCCTTTTCTGAGGAAGGATGTTCTTGCTCTCGAGGGAGTGCAGCGAAGGTTTACCAGGCTTATTCAGGGGATGGCGGGACTGATGTATGAGGAGAGATTGACTAGGTTAGGATTGTTTTCGCTGGAGTTCAGACGAATGAGGGGGGATCTCATAAAGACCTACAAAATTCTAATAGGTCTAGACCGGATAGATGCAGGGAGGATGTTCCGATGGTGGGTGTGTACAGAACAAGCAGTCACAGTCTGAGGGTACAGGGTAGACCATTTAGGATGGAGGTGAGGAGACATTTCTTCACCCAAAGAGTGGTGAGCCTGTGGAATTCATTACCACAGGAAGTAGTTGTGCCAAAACATTGAATGTATTCAAGAGGCGGCTAGATATAGCACTTTGAGGGAATGGGATCAAAGGTTATGAGGAAAAAGCAGGATTAGGCTCTTGAGTTGGATGATCAGCCATGACCTTAATGAATGGGGAGCAGACTCGAAGGGCCAAATGGCCTCCTCCTGCTCCTATCTTCCATGTTTCTATGTAACTGCAACAACTCACCAAAGCCGCTTCAACATTCCAAATCTGACTGGGCAGGGCAGCAGATGCGTGGAAACACCATCACCTGCAAGTTTCCTCATTGGGTAAGTTTCCCCTTTAGAGAAATCAGGAGGGCAAAAAGGGGACACAAAATTGTTTTGGCCGATAAGGCAAAGGAGAATCCAAAGAGCTTCTACAAATACATAAAGGGCAAAAGAGTAACAAGGGAGTGAGTAGGGCCTCTTAAGGATCAACACGGTCATCTATGTGCGGATCCACGAGAGATGGGTGAGATTCTAAATGAATATTTCTCATCAGTATTTACTGTTGAGAAAAGCATGGATGTTAGGGAACTTGGGGAAATAAATAGTGATGTCTTGAGTGTACATGTTACAGAGAAGGAGGTGCTGGAAGTCTTAAAGCGCATCAAGGTACATAAATCCCCAGGACCTGATTAAGTGTATCCCAGGACGTTGTGGGAGACTAGGGAGGAAATTGCGGGTCCCCTAGCCGATATATGTGAATCATCGATAGTCACGGGTGAGGTGCCTGAAGATTGGAGAATGGCAAATGTTGTGCCTTTGTTTAAAAAGGGCTGCAGGGAAAAGCCTGGGAACTACAGGCCAGTGAGCCTCACATCTGTGATGGGTAAATTGTTGGAAGGTATTTTGAGAGAGAGAATCTACAGGCATTTTGAGATGCAAGGACTGATTAGGGACATTCAGCATGGCTTTGTGAGTGGAAAATCATGTCTCACAAATTTGATTGAGTTTTTTGAAGGGGTAACCAAGAAGATAGATGAGGGCAGTGCAGTTGATATCTACATGGACTTTAGCAAGGCCTTTGACAAGGTACCACATGGTAGGTTGTTGCATAAAGTTAAATCTCACGGGATCCAGGGTGAGGTATCTAAATGGATACAAAATTGGCTTCTTGACAGAATGTGGAGATGCCGGCGTTCTTGACAGAAGCCAGAGGGTGGTTGTGGAGAGTTGTTTTTCAAACCGGAGGCCTGTGACTAGCGGTGTGCATCAGGAATCAGTGCTGGGCCCACTGTTATTTGTCATTTATATTAATGATTTGGATGAGAATATAGGGGGCATGGTTAGTAAGATTGCAGATGGCACCAAGATTGGTGGCATAGTGGACAGTGAAGAAAGTTATCTCCAATTGCACGGTATCTTGATCAATTGGGCCAGTGGGCTAACGAATGGCAGACGGAGTTTAATTTAGACAAATGCGAGGTGATGCAATTTGGTAGATTGAACCAGGTCAGGACTTACTCAGTTAATGGGAGGGAGTTGGGAAGAGTTACAGAACAAAGAGATCTGGGGGTACATATTCATAGCTCCTTGACAGTGGAGTCACAGGTGGACAGAGTGGTGAAGAAGGTTTCATCGGTCAGAACATTGAATACAGGAGTTGGGACGTCTTGTTGAAGTTGTATAAGACATTGGTAAGGCCACACTTGGAATACTGTGTGCAATTCTGGTCACCCTATTATAGAAAGGATATTATTAAACTAGAAAGAGTGCAGAAAAGATTTACTAGGATGCTACCGGGACTTGATGTGTTGAGTTATAAGGAGAGGCTGAATAGACTGGGACTTTTTTCTCTGGAGCGTAGGAGGCTGAGGGGTGATCTTATAGAGGTCTATAAAATAATGAGGGACATAGATAAGGTAGATCGTCAATATCTTTTCCCAAAGGTAGGGGAGTGTAAAACTAGAGGGCATAGGTTTAAGGTGAGAGATACAAAAGTGTCCAGAGGGGCAATTTTTTCACAGGGTGGTGAGTGTCTGGAACAAGCTGCCAGAGGGGGTAGTAGAGGCGGGTACAATTTTGTGTTTTTAAAAAGCATTTAGATAGTTACATGGGTACGATGGGTATAGAGGGATATGGGCCAAATGCGGGCAATTGGGATTAGCTTAGGGGTTTTAAAAAAGAAAGGGCGGCATGGACAAGTTGGGCCGAAGGGCCTGTTTCCATGCTGTAAACCTCTATGACTCTATGTAAACCTCTGAGGTACATGCCATCCTGACTTGGAAATACATTGAAGTTCCTTCATTTGTTGCTTGGTCAAAAATCCTGGAACTTACTCCTGAACTGTGCCGTGGTTGTACCTACACCAAGCACTGCGGCAGTTCAAGAGAGCAGTTAGGGATGGTGAATAATTGCTGGCCTTGGCAGCGGCACCCCAATACCATGAGTATTTTTAAAAACACCAATCATTTGAAACGCTTTAAACCTTAAAGCTGTTAAGACCATATTTTATGTAGAGTATATTTCATTCTGCTTTGGTTTATCAAGCAGCCCAGAATTTAAGGCAAATGCATGTGACTATGTATGTGCATCTGGATCACTTAGATTCTTGTATTGGTTAGAAAGACTGCACTCATAAGACGGCCTGCATATAAGTGAAATTAGAAATACAAATGTTTGAACTTTCTTGGTATGAATTCAGTAAAAAGCTTTCTGTGTGCTCCTCTGATGACTGAGTTGGTAAAACTTGTGTGACAGAGCCTTAAGAGCAGGAAGTCACAGGTTCTGTTCTTCATGCTGATTTAGGTAATTTTAGCCAGGGTGGCAGCAAAGACTCGTGCCCAAGTGACAGGGAAATCAGCCGGACACTCTTGCCTCCTCGGAAATGAATGTGTGAATGCCTCGTGTGGACTGGTGTAGGCACAATTGCGATGTGTCACCTGCCAATATGATCATTGTCCAGGCTGGCACATAAATAACGAACACACACACACACGGGCAAGCACAGTGGTTAGCACTGCTGCCTTACAGTGCCAGTTCGATTCCCGGCTTGGGTCACTGTGCAGAGTTTGCACGTTCTCCTCGTGTCTGCGTGGGTTTCCTCCGGGTGCTCCGGTTTCCTCCCACATTCCAAAGATGTGCTGATTAAGTGAACTGACCATGCTAAATTGCCCCTTAGTGTCGGGGGGCTAGCAGGGTAAATATGTGGGATTATGGGCATAGGGCCTGGGTGGGGCTGTTGTCAGTGCAGGCTCGATGGGCTGAATGGCCTCTTTCTGTGCTGTAGGAATTCTGCTCTGAGGAGTTTAAGGGAGGGTCAAACTACCTGATAAACAATGTCCAAAAAACCCTTTTGCGTGCATTAGAATGTTATGCAACCTCATCAAAATACCACCTCGCTGGAATTAAGCTCCTCTGCAAATTAAGTTTCCATCGCCAGCACGGTGGTTAGCACTGCTGCCTCTCAGCGCCAGGGACCCGGGTTCAATTCCGGCCTTGGGTGACTGTGTGGAGTTTGCACGTTCTCCCCGTGTCAGCGTGGATTTCCTCCGGGTGCTCCGGTTTCTTCCCACAGTTTAAAGATGTGCGGGTTAGGTTGATTGGCCCTGCAACATTGCCCCTTAGTGTCAGGGGGGCTAACAGGATAAATACATGGGTTTACGGGGATGGGGTCTGGGTGGGATTGTTGTCTGTGCAGATTTGATGGGCCAAGTGGCCTCTTTCTGCACTGTAAGGATTCTGTGAATACAATACTTCTGGGATGGGTGGGGAAGGTGGATGTAAGGAGATCAGAGAAGGCGACCAGGAACAAGTTATGTAGATTGTACATTATCAATCAGCTTGGTTAATGTCTTTCAGCCAGTGTATTCTGGACATGTAGGCAGATATGAATCAGTGTTCCCAAACACAATGGCAAAAGATCTCCTTTCACTAATTTATCAGACAGAGGTTCAAATACCATGTGTTCAGCCAAATCTGGCTGGCATTCCGGGATCAGTGTCCTTCCATGTTTGCATAATGGTTTTACTTCTACCAGTAACAGGCCATGGCTCGCAAGCTTGTACTTGCACAGTGTAATAAAAAAGATGATTGCCTGGAACTACAATAGATATATTCATCAATTATTGTATGGATGTTTAAAAGTTTAAAGTTTATTAATGTCACAAGTAGGCTTACATTAACACTGTAATGAAGTTACTGTGAATCCCCTAGTCGCCACACTCTGACGCCAGTTCGGGTACACTGAGGGAGAATTTAGCACGGCCAATGCACCTAACCAGCACCTCTTTTTCACCTATTCTCCTTGGATTTTAAATTCTCAAGCATGTTTCCATTCATGAAATGATTTTTTTTTTGGCATTGTGAGATGTCAGCGTGTCCCTTTTTTATAGAAATTCCATCTGAAAAGTCTTCTCTATTATATTGCCCTCTTGATTCCACCGATCTCCACTCCCTTTTCTGTCTGCATTATGATGTCCTTTCTGATTATATTGCTTCCTTAGTAGTCCACTGCAGGTTTAACTTCAATTTTGTGAAATCCTGCACTTAATTTACACCAGTGGTGCGAGCTGAATAATCTCTGTCCCAGATCAATATAACTTTATGGAGTTAGTCATAACCACAGTAGCAAAATTATCAATTACTCATCACTTAAAAATCGTGATCTTTCATTGATCCCTTGGCCACGGAATGCACTTGGCAGAGTTTGAGCACCCTATGCACAAGCATTCAAAGCTTTGGAAGCCTGCGGCCTGGCCACAGTCAATATCATTTGTGGTATATTTCCACCTCCCTCTCTCTCTCCCCCCCCCCCCCCCCCCCCCCCCCCCCCCCCCCCCCTCTAAATCCTCTCTGTCTTAACTTCAATGTTTATTGCTTGTGATTTTTGTCAAACGCTGGATCTTGCTGCCTGTGACCATTTCATTTGGAAGTGTTCATGGGGCTTGTCAGGTGTTTGTTATATTTTGCCTTCCAACTACATTTATAATTTCTGAATAATGTTTAGTGTTGTGATGTATGCAACATATGTTAAAATAGTGGAATCTTACAACATTTATACTGATTTGTTACCAACTAGTGCTGTGTAGGAATAGTGTACTGAACCAGTTTGGGAGGATGAAAGTTTTACTTTACTTCGTGTTATTAGGCATTGGAATAATTCATTGAATCCCTACAGTGCAGAAGGAGACCATTTGGGCCATCGAGTCTCTGAAAGAGCATCTTAGCCAGGCCCATCCCCACAACCCCGTGCATTTGCCATCGCTAATCCATTTGATCTACATACCCTTTGGACACTAAAGGTCAATTTAGCATGGCCAATTCACCTAACTTGCACATCTTTGGACTGTGGGAGGAAACCGGAGCACCCGGTGGGAATCCACACAGACACGAGGAGAGTGTGCAAACTCCACACAGACAGTTACTCAAGGCCAGAATTGGACCTGGGTCCCTGGCGCTGTGAGGCAGCACTGTGCCACCCCAATTCAGTGTCTTGTAGAACTCTTCAGTCCTGTTCTGCCACCCAAATCCTCGCCGATTGTTGCTAGCTCCTCATCTTTCAGCTCATCAACTTTAACATTTTCATTCGTGTCTGTAGATCTTTCTAAGATCTCAGTCCTCACTAACTGATCCATTGTGTTTTCCTCGCTCTTTATAGTTCACCACTGATGGCAAAACCTATAGCATACTCTGCAACCCTCTCCCGAACACATCAACCTTGTTCACCAGCCCACCCCTCCCATTTCAGAAGTCTCTCTTACACGTTGCTATTCCAATATCATCTCCAATTCCCTAATTCCACCCTCGCCCCTACTTGTATCTAACTTTGACAGTGTTGAACCTTGCTGTAGCCGATGGGCTCTATTAAGTTGAAGTTGCACCATCTGGTATCAAGGTCAAACTTGAGTTAGAAAGTGAAATATTGCAATGTAAAGAGCTTTAAATGTTGCACATGGTTTTAAAATGCTGTTTCTTTTCCACCTCCTTCTCTGTTAAAGATTGCTGCTAAAATAGATGCTGGGTCACATCTGAACAACTCCACTCCTGTGGTAGATCCTGCAGTCTATGGCTATGGGACTCAGAAACGGACACTCGATGACGGGGGTAAGTCAGTGTGTTGCTGACAGCATTTTTTTTTCTTCGTGTAACTGCTTGCTTTTAGAGGTATTTTGTACTCCCTTTGCAAAATCTTTGGCTACTTTTTAAGTTGACTTCTTTGGGGAACAAAGAAGAACTGAACACACGCATTGTTTTGTCTTCACAAAAGAGGGCACAAATAACACCACAGATATGTTAGTGAACCAAGGGTCTAGTGAGAATGCAGAATTGAAGGAAATCGGTATTAGCAAGAAAATGGTGCTGGGGAAATTAAGGAGATTGAAAGATGACATCACCGAGCTTGATAATCCACATCCCAGAGTATTAAAGGACGTGGTCCTAGAAATATTGGATATATTGATGGTCGTCTTCCAAATTTCTGTAAACTCTGAAGCAGTTCCTACAGATTGGAGGGTGGCAAATGTAACCCCACTATTTAAAAAAGGAGATAAGAAGGAGAATTAGCCAGTTAGCCTGACATCAGTGGTGGGGAAGATGTTGGAGTCTATTATAAAAAGACATGATAACAGAACATTTGGAAAGCATTAATAGATTGGACAAAGCCAGCATGAGTTTATGAAAGGCAATTCTTGCTCAACAAATTTACTGGAGTTTTTTGAGGATGTAACTGGTAGAATAGATAAGGGAGAACCAGTGTATGTTGTGTATTTGGACTTTTGGAAGGCTTTTGATAAGGTCACTCATACGAGGTGAGTGAGAAACATTAAAGCACATGGGATAGGGGATTATGTATTGGCATGGATTGAGAAGTGGCTGACGGGCAGAAATTAATGGGTCTTTTTCCGAGTGGCAGGTACCCCAGGGATCGGTGCTTGGCCCCCAGCTGTTTATGATGTGTGTGAATGATCTGGATGAGGAAACCAAATTTGCTGATGACAGAAAACTGGGCGGAATGTGAGTTGTGAGGAGGATACTAGGAAGCTTCAAAGTGTTTTGGACAAGTTGAGTGAGTGGGCAAACACGTGGCAGGTGCTGTAAAAAGTGGCTAAATGTGAAGTTATACACTTTGGTATGAAAAATAGAAAGGGAGAGTATTAATTGAGTGTGATTATTTTGGGAAGTGTGGATGTACAAAGATCTGGGTGTCCTCAGTACACCACTCAATGAAAGTGGAGATGCAGGTGCAGCAAGCAATTAGGAAGGCAAACAATATGCTGGCTTTCATTTCGGGAGGATTTGAGTTCAGAAGTAAGGATGTTTACTGCAGTTATACATGGCCTTGGTGAGACCACATCTGGAGTATTGCATGCAGCTTTTGTCTCCCTACCTAAGAAAGGATATACTTGCCATAGAGGGAGTGCTGTGGAGGTTCACTAGGGTGATACCAGAGTTGGTAGGACTGTTTGACTGGGCCTGTATTCACTAGAGTTCAGAAAGATGAGCAGAGATCTGATTAAAACATATAAAATTTTAACAGGGCTGGACAGACTAGATGCAGGGAGGATGTCTTCCATGGTTAGTGAATGTAGAGCCAGGGGATACAGTTTCAGGATATGGGATAGGCCATTTAGGGCGAAGCTGAGGAAATATTTCTTTGCTCAAAGGGTAGTGAACCTGTGGAATTCTCTACCACAGAAGGCTGTGGAGGAAAAGTTAATGTATTCAAGAAAGAGAGATGATTTCAATGGCATGAGGGGGTATGGGGAAAAAGCATGAATATGACATTGAGATGGAGGATTATCCGTGTTATATTGAATGGTGGAACAGGCTCAAAGGGCTGAATAGCCGCCTAATTTCTGTTATCAGAACAAGATTGGCACAAAACATTGAAGTTTACAATTCTGGATCTAATGTTTAAATGCAAGAGAGATAGTCAAGTTTAAGGTAGTTCACAAAGCTATTAGGGTCTGTCTGGTGCTTTAAAAAAAAGTGTAACTACTTGAAGGAAAATTTTCTATGTATGAAGTGAAAATATTACCCATCTAGCTCTGAAATGTACCTTATTTCAAAAATTATCTGCACATTGCTCCTTCATTTCAGAAGGACAAATGTTACACAATCTGACCTGATAATCAATGGGGGAATTCCCTCTACGACATGTGCAGCAGGAGGCATGTTGTTCTGCACAATTATTCTTGAGCTTTGCCAGTTACTGTTAAACTGGTCTCTGAAAATAGCACTTGGGAATGAATGATCTCAATAAATGCTAAAGCTGGACTTGTCAATTCCCCTACAATTCCAAGACTGCACTTCTGAGGAAAAATAGTGAAAATATAGTTCCAAGTATGTCGATTAGTGGAAATGGCGAATGTGAAGCAGTGATGTATTAGTGGCAGGTTTTGCATTGCAGAGCTACTTTAGAGAGGAGTTCCAAAGCCTGATATATAAGCTGTGTCTTGTGGGATCATTTCTACAGTAGCCAAGCAGCTACGCACAGGAAGCTGAAGTCACTGTTCCCAATTAGCTGGTTGCAATATCTTCCCCAATGATGTATCCACAAAACTGCTGTGCTGGCCTGCTAAGACTGCATTCACGTACTCTCTGTTGGTGACCAGGGAATGTTGGTGGTTTCAGGAGTTACCTTAGCACTGTGGGGACATTGCTACACCCAGAGGCGCGCACAGGGAGAATCAAAAAAGAAGAATGTATTTGTGCATTTTGTTTAACATTAGAAAGCAAGAGTATTTTCCCCTTCGTAGCGGAGTTGCACTGCAATGTTTTTATTACACAATCATTGTTCAGAATGTTTTTTTTGTTCAAATCTGCTGTTTTCTCCCCCTCCCCGCACATCTTCATTTTGTAGTTAGAACTTTTAAACGCTGCTCTTTCTTAATCATCTGCTCAGTTGATCTGAGCCTGTGGAATTGAAATATAATGCCACTTTTCTGCTGACTCCTTTCCCAGTGTATCACTTTTGGGCATTCTTTAGAAGTCTAATGGAGCTTTTTCTTTTAACTCTTTATCCTATGAAAGATTAATTTCATTGTAGAATTGCTAACGGTTTTCCATGGCAGTTTTAAACACCTTGTCGTCATTTGCGTTTGTGTTCTTGAAGGTATGCAGCACAGTTGTGTTTTTGCTTGCTTTTTTAACAGTCTCGGGCAAATTTGATTCAGAATTGCAGTAAAAAAATTGCTCGTCTCTTGGGTTTAATTTTAAATTAAGGACTATGTTCAGTCTTTGTTCTCACAGCCTCCCTTGGCTTGAGGGTTTATTCTTCTGATTATGCTTTGGATGGTTTTCTGTGTTAACGGCTTTCGAAATGCAACTTGTGGGATAAACCCACTGCTATCACCTCATTTCTTGATTTGAACTTTATGTACAAGTATCTTTTTCAACCTCCAGCCTCTTCAGTTCTTTTTTTTGTTTAAAAAAGGTTTGCATGAAAATATGACTTGTAAGTGCATCTTCCGCCCCTGACAGCTGGGGAGGCTGTTTGCATTTATAGGTGGGAGTCTGCGTGATTGCCTTGCTTTCTGTTTCGTGGAACTTCACATTGTAAATTAGAAATAGCTGCTAGACCCAACTAGAAAATAGCTGCTGATGGCACTTTAGTTTTGGACTTCTCTTTCAGCTGGCTTTGAAAGCTGTAGCACGTTCCTGTTATTAATGTACACCTGCTTTGTGAATTGGCTCTCTCTCTCTCTCTATCTGGCATTGGTTAGTGGAGGGGCGGCAGTGTGAATGGAAGAATGTTTGGAATCAGTTGTGGGCGCCCTTGTGACATCCCTCAGTTCAGCACATCTGACCTGCCAAACTAGATGGAGGATTGGAAGGGGAAGGTTTTTGCTTGGTTGGTGCTAGGCTGTTTATCATAAATACAGGTGTGTAGCTGCTTCTAACCGACCTGCATTCCTCCCCTACCCTCAGTATTGTATAATAGGGATTATTTTCTCTTTTGAACTGCTGCATCTGAAAGTCATTTTGCTTCCTCATATTCTAATACTTTGGTGCTTCAAATGTGTCAGCTCAGAATGGAATTAGCCCTGTCCGTTTTTACAGGGTTAGCCTGGCAGGTGTTTCAAAGCACCTTATCTGGCTGACTTCACAATTTTTGTAAAGTTTATTTATTTTATTTATTAATGTCACAAGTAGGCTTATGTTAACATTGCAATGAAGTTACTGTGAAAATCCCCTCATCGCCACACTCCAGTGGCTGTTCGGGTACACTGAGGGAGAATTTAGCATGGCTAATACACCTAATCAGCACATCTTTTGGACTGTGGGAGGAAACCGGAGCACCCGGAGGAAACCCACGCAGACACAGGGAGAACATGCAGACTCCACACAGACAGTGACCAAGCTGGAAATTGAACTTGGGTCCTTGGCGTAGTGAGGCAGTAGTGCTAACCACTGTGCCACCCTTGTAGAGGTTCGTAGCAAAAAGGTGACAGAACTATCCAAGTATCCAAAAAAACGTATTGCATAGATAATGGCCGGCAGGGGCAGGTGATCCCCAAGGTAGTGTTTGTCCTCAGCTGAGTATTTTGGTTATTTGGATAACAGGTTAGAGTTTTGCTCTACCAATTCTCACTACTACTTTTGCTTTTTAAATTCGTGCTCTTAATCCAAAAGGAATGACAGGTGGATTAGCCATGGTAAATGCATGGGTTACGGGGAAGTGGTCTTGCTCTTTTGGAGGGTCAGTGCAGGCTCAATGGGCCAAATGGTCTCCTTCTACAGTGTAAGGATTCCATGGATACGTTTGTGCTGTTGCCTAGCTGGATGCAGCCAGACTGGATACTCAATTCATTTGCCACATAACTGCAGATTATTTTAATCCTGTGGTGATATTGTGAGTTATTGTGAAATAACACCTTTATCATGTAAGGGAGGTATCAGAACACAAGTAGCCCATTTAACCTCTTGAGCTTGTTCAACCATTCAGTGAGATTATGGTTGTTCCATGACCTAATTCCATTTTCCGCATATCTCTTAAGGCCTTTGGTTGACAAAAATCTATCAGTCTAACAATCGCTGTTTATAGAAGAAATTCCCAAGCTTCTACCACCCCGTTGCATGAAGAACTGTTTCCTATTTTCACTCCTGAATGGTCTGACACTAAACTTTGAATTATGCCTCCTAGCCTCAGACACCCCAACAGGTGGACATAGTTTCCTCCCATCTGCCTTAATATCGTGAAAATTTTAATCAAATCGCCCTTTAGCCTTCTGAATTCCAGGGAGTTCAACCATAGTTTGGAAAATCTCTCCTCATAACTTAACACTGAGGCTCCAAGTATCATCTATGCTGCACTCCCTCCAAAGTCACTATATCTTTCCTAAGGTTGGTGCCCTGCAATGTGCACACTGCACTGCTCCAGTTGTCATCTAGCTAGGGGTTTGTATGATTGAAACATGACTTCTACTCCCTTGTATTCTCGTCCTCCAGATACAAAAATCTGTGTGCCATTAGCCTTTTTGATTGTTTTCGTACCTGTTCATGACATTTTTAAAGCTCTTTGGATCTCCACTGGCTTTGCACAATTTAGAAAGTACCCTGTTCTATTTAGCTGCAAAGTGGACAATCTTCCATTTGCCAACTTTAAAATCCATTTTCCACAGTTTTGTTCATTTGCTTAGTCTGTCACCATCTTTTTGTAGTGTTATGTTTCCATCTATGCTGTGCCTTTTACCAAGCGGCCTATATAATTGCTGTTGAACTGTGTGCAAGTCTCCCAGTAAGAGTTATGGTACTGTTAGTCGATAGTCTCATTCAGTAAGATCGATTCTGGAATCTGCTTCAGTGTACTCCTGTGTTCGAACACCAGAATAAGAGTCTACAAGAGAAACTTGCACCTGCTTTCAGACTTTAATTCTCCTTTCCCTTTTCTCAGTAGTGAACCAGCTTGGGGGAATGGTGCATCAAAGGTAAGTAACAGATTGTTGTAATTATTGTGTCTCTATCTATAGTATGTATGCAAGTATTTTATACAATTTTAAGCTTCACTAGAGCAATTGGTACCAGATGCTAAAAGTAGAACTAATTTTAGAAGCCTTTTTGTCTCGTACGTGATCCCTTGCTTTTTTCTAACATGGTTCCATGAGAAAGTGTGTGAATGTAGAACCACCCAATATCATAGAAATCGTAGAATCCCTACAGTGTAGAAGGAGGCCATTCGGCCCATCAAGTCTGCACCGACCACAACCCCACCCAGGCCCTATTCCCATAACCCCACATGTTTACCCTGCTAATCCCCATGACACTCAGGTTAATTTAGCACAGCCAATCAGCCTAACCCACATCTTTGGACTGTGGGAGCAAAGTGATTTATATATAATTAACATAGGCTCACAATCTACAAACAAAACTAACATATAAATGTACTGCACTTGTCTCTGCAAATCTTTACATTACTTTGCATGATAACTAGACAGTGGAATTGTGGAGATTTAACAGTTGTGATTATTCTTAAGGTGTAAGGTTTCTGCAATTCTGCATCTGTCTCCGCAAATCTTTATATTACCTTGCAGGACAGTATCTATTAGTTACCTTACATCAAAAAGTGCACGATAACTAGACAGTGGGATTGTGGAGATTTAACAGTTGTGATTATTCTTAAGGTGTAAGGTTTCTGCAATTGTAAGATGCTTGCACACATTTTGGGATTGAATGGTTCGAACAGGCGCACTTGCACCATGCCCGTATCCCATTTACCGCTTTCGCCATTCCTAAAAAAAAAAGGAAATCTCCCTGGCCAACCCAAAATATTTTCTAGTGAGATTTGAAGAAGCCACTGGATTCCTACATAGGTTCCAGGGAGGAAGGGGTTGACTTATGAGGAGAGATGAAACAATTTGGGCTTGTACTCACTGGAGTTTAGAAGGATGAGAAGGGGATCTGATCGAGGTATATAAAATTTTAAAAGGGATTTATAAAGTAAATGTAGACCAAATGTTTCCTCTTATGGGGCAATCTCGAACAAGAGGTCACAGGTATAGGTTGAGAGGCGGTAGATGTAACACTGAGATGAGGAGGAACGACTTATCGCAGAGGGTGGTGAATTTGTGGAACTCGCTGCCCCATCGCGCGGTGGAGTCTGAATCGTTGAATGGTTTCAAGAAAGAGATAGGATAGACATATTTCTAATAAAAAA
This sequence comes from Mustelus asterias, assembly GCF_964213995.1. Lineage (NCBI taxonomy): Eukaryota > Metazoa > Chordata > Chondrichthyes > Carcharhiniformes > Triakidae > Mustelus > Mustelus asterias. The sequence continues at coordinate 10,768,414 of NC_135813.1, forward strand.
GGGAAGGAGGGATATGGGGAACAGGTGGGGAGGTGGATTTGAGACCAGGGAGAGATCAGCCATGATCTGATTGAATGGTAGAGCAGGATCAAAGGGCTGAATTTGCCTGTTTCTGTTCCTAACTCCTATGTTCCTATAGATATAACAACTGTGTCTGCTCCTGAAGTTTTTTTTCTTTTAGTTGAGATGAGAACAGAACTCCTTAAATTGAAATTTGGAATGAAGGCTATATGGTTGGTCAAAGGAAGTGGGGGAAAATCCGACTTCAGTCTTTTTCCAATCTCATCCCATATCCAGGGCTGCCAAAGCCAGCTATGCTGACTGATAGAGTCTCATTCTTGGACGTTTATGAGAAAGAAATGGTCGGTTTGAGAGTATCCAGTCACTTTCCCTAAAACCACTGCCCCTTTTATTGTAATTAAAACATGGAAGTAGCCTCTAATCATGCAACTTTGGCCCAATTGTGGGAATGAATATCCAGTTCTTTGGGTTTTATTGGTATGACAATGTTAAAGTAAAGTTGATTGATTCGTCACAAGTAAGGCTTACATTAACAGTGCAATGAAGTTACTGTGAAATTAATGTGTGTGTAAACCAGGATTTTCCCATCTGTTCTTGTAAACTGCATCTTTTAAAATTCTTTTTTCAGGACTATAATGTCTGAAGAGTACAAAGTGCCTGATAAAATGGTTGGATTCAGTAAGTATGAAGCTTTTGGAACATATGTATGTTCCAGGTTATCTTTAATGCAGTAAATGTCATTTAAACACTTGTACAAAATGGTATTTGTGGGGAACGTGCATTATTATCTCAGGATGTCAGATATTTTCGCACATTTAGAAGTTCTGGAGATCTGTTGAAGAGTTAAATGTTTTAAGAAAAAGGAATCAAAATGTTTGCTTTATCTCAACAGTGCAAATTGGCTTGGATTTTGGTTACCACAAATTTGTTGGAAAGAAGGATTGTTGTGAAGTTCCAGCGATAGTCTGATCAGTACACGATGTATTAAGCTGCTGAAAATAACATCTGATTTCATGCTCTCGCTTCACCTGCATGGCAGGTTTTAGACCTCAGCTGGTTTCTATTTAGGAAATTGGGTAGAGGTGTAAAAGGAGGAGTATGGGATGGAAAGTTACCTGATTTGTGTTTGCCTGTGTATTTTTGATGAGGTAACAGTGTAATGCTGTTGATTTGATTTTTGATTTGATTTATTATTGTCACATGGATTAATATACAGTGAAAAGTATTGTTTCTTGTGCACTATACAGGCAAAGCATACCAAGAAGGAAATGGTGCAGAATGTAGTGTTAGTTATAGCTAGGGTATAGAGAAAGATCAACTTAATGCAAGGTAGGTCCATTCAAAAGTCTGATGGCAGCAGGGAAGAAGCTGTTCTTTTGTCGGCTGGTATTTGACCTCAGACTTTTGTATCTTTTTCCCGACGGAAGAAGGTGGAAGAGAGAATGTCCGGGGCGCGTGGGGTCCTTAATTATGCTGGCTGCTTTGCTGAGGCAGTGGGGTGCAGATAGAGTCAATGGATTGGAGGCTGGTTTGCGTGATGCATTGGGCTACATTCACGACCTTTTGTAGTTTCTTGTAATCTTGGGCAGAGCAGGAACCATACCAAGCTGTGATACAACCAGAAAAAATGCTTTCTATGGTGCACCTGTAATGTTGGTGTGTTGCCTGTGGACTTTCAAAAGATATGATAAAATGCCCCATGGCAGATTTGTAAGCAAAGTTCTAGCTCATAGGTTAAAAGGGACGGTAACAACATGTATATAAAATTGACTAGGGCTGAATAACATAGAATAGTGTACTGGCTTATATTGGAGCTCCCCAGGGATTGGTGTCAAGGTCCCTGCTCTTTGTGATGTATATTTCTGACTTAGATCTTGGTGTACAGGCACAATGTCAATATTTGGAGATCATAAGGAACTTGCAAGTTGTGCCAAACGTGGGCAATTGGGACTAGCTTAGTGGTTTTAAAAAAAAGGCGGCATGGACAAGCTGGGCCGAAGGGCCTGTTTCCATGCTGTAAACCTCTATGACTAAGTATTGTGAACTGAGGAGGATAGTGTAGAACTTCAGAAGGACAGGCAATTTGGTGTAGTGGGCAGATAAGTGGCAAATGAAACTTAGTGCAGAGAAGTGTAGAGTGAACATAATTCTTAAGGGGACGCAGGAGCAGAGGGACCTGGGTGTTTGTATATGTGCATAAATTATTGAAGGTGGCAGAACAAGTTGAGAACATGATTAATAAAGTGCCTGGCAGTGTGTGGCGTTCTGGGCTATATCAGTTGGGGTATAGAGTACGAAAGCAAGGAAGTCATATAGGAACCTGTATAAAACGCAGGTTCTGCCTCAGCTGGGCATTGCATCCAGCTATGGGTGCCACTCTTTAGGCAGGATGTGAAGGCATCAGAGAGAGTGCAGAAAAGTTTCAAAATGCTTCTGAGTTGAGAAACTTCAGTTAAGTAGAAAGATTGGAGAAGTTAGGTTCTTTTGGAGAAAAGAAAGTTGAGGAGTTTGGAAAGAAGTATTCCAAAATCATGAGGGGTCTGGACCGAGTAGACAGAGAAACTGTCCCCATTGGTGGAAGGATCGAGAACCAGAGGGCATAGAACTGCCAAAAAAGCAATGGAGTCATGAGTCTTCATGCAGCCAGTGGTTAGGATCTGGAATGTTGTGTCTGAGAATGTGGTGGATGAAGGGTCAACTTGGCTTTCAAAAGGGAATTGATTTGATTTATTATTGTCACATGTATTGGGATACAGTGAAAAGTATTGTTTCTTGCGCTCTATACAGACAAGACATACCGTTCACAGAGTACATAGGGGAGAAGGAAAGGAGAGGGTGCAGAATGCAGTGTTACAGTCACAGCTATGGTGTAGAGAAAGATCAGCTCAATATATGGTAGGCCCATTCAAAAGTCTGATGGCAGCGGGGAAGAAGCTATTCCTGAGTCATTATCTGAAATGAAAACTATTGCAGGAATGTGGTGGGAAAGGCAGAGAAGTGGCATCAAGTGAATTGCTCCTTCAGAGGGCCAGCACAGACAGAGGGGCTGAATAGCCTCCTAAGCTGTAACCATTCTGATTCAGGTTGGTATTGTACACATGGAAGATGTCAATCTAGAGATTCTGTGACTTGTGCACGAGAGGAAGGAAAAGAAAAACGTCCAGGTCTTTTTTAAAAATTGTGTATCTTGTCTCTCACCCTATTGATTTCTTCAACTGTTCAGAATGTGACGGGTGAGATGTGTGTGTTCAATTTGCTATGAAAACTGGAATGAACATAGGACTTCAGTCTGCTCCCTTTTAAAAAGAAAAGGGCAGTAATTTGATAAGATGTGAGGTCAGTGCAGCAAAATTGGAATAATTGGAGGCTATTTATCCAGTGCTGATCTTGGCTGCACTGTCTCGGGAAATTCGAGCAGAATCCTGTGCATGCTGGAAATCTGGTCTGGCAGCACTTGTGGAGAGAGAACTCGTGTCAACTTTTCAGGTTAATGATCTTTCTTCAGAATAGTCTTTCTGGAGAGATGTTGAACCAAGTAGCCGAATAGGAGTGAGTGTCACATTTGCTTGTGTTTGAGCACGTAGTGGCTGGATACAGGGCAATATTTGGACAAACCTGGCAATGTGCTGCCTGCTTGGATATTATGTTGGGGAGAGAAGCTTTCAACTGGATTACAAAAACTTTGTATAAATCTCCAGGGCGTTGCTTTTTAGTAACTTTTACAAGTAGCTGGTTTGGTTGACCATTTTGCCTGCAGAAACTGCAGTTCAGAATTGAATGGAATCCGAGTACATGTATCTGATTACAGTGTTTCACTTAATCAGCTGCTGCTAGAGAGGATCTTGGGTGAAATGGGGGTTGAATGGAGAGCAAGATTATGAATCTCTCGCACGCACATCTCAATCACTCGCATGTGCACGCGAATACACATACATGGGGGCATAGGGACAGGGGGGACACGGGCGGGGGGGGGGGCATGGACACGTGTGTGCGTGCGTACGTACTGGCGATAATTCTTCATTGTTGCTCACTTGTGACTATTCTGACCTCCATATATTTTGCATTAAAATGCATCGGGTCGGTATAACCCTGATCATTTTAGGCAGGTTGTATTTAAACTCTCTCTATATAGACTAGAATAGGGCTGCTTTCTCTTTACGATAGTGTTGATATTCCTGTCCTCCTATTGACTCCCATGTTTGCTATTGTTCCCTTCAGTAATCGGCAGGGGAGGGGAACAGATATCTCGGATACAGATGGAATCTGGCTGCAAAATTCAGATCGCACCTGGTAAGCACTTGGCTGTTGAGACGAGGTTAAATTATCTTCAGTTTCTGGTTTAATAATTGTACATTCATATACCTTATACCTTCATATACCTTACCATAGTCTCTTAAAATGCACTTGTTTGTCTTAGATATTACAATTGACAGAAGCCAGAGGGTGCTTGTAGAGGGTTGTTTTTCAAACTGGAGGCCTGTGACCAGCGGTGTGCCTCAGGGATCAGTGCTGGGTCCACTGTTGTTTGTCATTTATATTAATGATTTGGATGAGAATATAGGAGGCATGGTGAGTAAGTTTGCAGATGACACTAAGATTGGTGGCATAGTGGACAGTGAAGAAAGTTATCCCCAATTGAAACGGGATCTTGATCAATTGGACCAGTGGGCTGACGAATGGCAGATGGAGTTTAATTTAGACAAATGCGAGGTGATGCATTTTGGTAGATTGAACCAGGGCAGGACTTACTCAGTTAATGGTAGGGCGCTGGGGAGAGTTACAGAACAAAGAGACCTAGGGGTACATGTTCATAGCTCCTTGAAAGTGGAGTCACAGATGGACAGAGTGGTGAAGAAGGCATTCGGCATGCTTGGTTTCGCTGGTCAGAACATTGAATGTAGGAGTTGGAATGTCTTGTTGAAGTTGTACAAGACATTGGTAAGGCCACACTTGGAATACTGTGTGCAATTCTGGTCACTGTATTATAGAAAGTATATTATTAAACGAGAAAGAGTGCAGAAAAGATTTACTAGGATGCTACCGGGACTTGATGGTTTAAGTTATAAGGAGAGGCTGGACAGACTGGGACTTTTTTCTCTGGAGCGTAGGAGGCTGAGGGGTGATCTTATAGAGGTCTATAAAAAATGAGGGGCATAGATCAGCTAGATAGTCAATATTTTTCCCAAAGGTAGGGGAGTCTAAAACTAGAGGGCATAGGTTTAAGGTGAGAGGGGAGAGATACAAAAGTGTCCAGAGGGGCAATTTTTTCACAGAGGGTGGTGAGTGTCTGGAACAAGCTGCCAGAGGTAGTAGTAGAGGTGGGTACGATTTTGTGTTTTAAAAAGCATTTAGATAGTTACATGGGTACGATGGGTATAGAGGGATATGGACCAAATGCGGGCAATTGGGATTAGTTTAGGGGTTTTAAAAAAGAAAGGGCGGCATGGACAAGTTGGGCCAAAGGACCTGTTTCCATGCTGTGAACCTCTATGACTCTCATGTAGTCCTGCTACCATTATTGTCTAGGTTGATGTGAAATTTTGATACTCTTCTGGCATGACAAATATATATTAACTCTTCAGTAGTAACACTGTGATACCAGGATTCCTCATTTCCTGTGAGCTAACTTTCCTTTTTGCACCCCTGCAAGATAGTGGAGGCCTCCCAGAAAGATCCTGCACGTTGACAGGCTCCCCCGAGAGTATAGAGTAAGTGTTGACTCTCGTCTTTAGTTCTCTTGAGTATACGTTTGACATATTAAGCTACTGTGCAATCTGTTGTATAATTTGGATTTTCGTGTATCCTCTTGTGCCTGTGTCCAGTTTCCCTCCTACAAATGCTCTTGCCTTACCGATCATCATCCCCTCCCACACCCAACGCTCTGAACGTAATCATAGCACATCACCTGTTACGATTTCAAGTTTATTTATTAGTGTCACAAGTAGGCTCACATTAACACTGCAATGTAGTTACTGTGAAAATCCTCTAGTTGCCACACTCCAGTGTCTGTTTGGTTACACCGAGGGAAAATTTAGCATGGCCAATGTACCTGACCAGCACATCTTTCGGACTTGGAGGAAATTGGAGCATCTGGAGGAAACCCAAGCAGACATGGGGAGAACATGTAGACTCCGCACAGACAGTGACCCAAGCCGGGAATCGAACCCGGGTCCCTGGTGCTGTGAGGTAGCAGTGCTAACCACTGTGTCACCGTGCCGCCCTTCTTGACACCCATGAATCTCCACCTCATGTTCTATATGGCAAAATGTTGAGCTAAATTTACCCATTGAGGAGAAGTGGGGTGTCACCAAATATTCATCCAAGACTCAATGCTCGCTGAGACCCACGATCAACTCTCCATGCTCGCTTACCTAAAGCTACTGGAGTATTATTTCCACAGCTGCATTCTTTTCATACTGGACATTATGTCCAGTGTCAAAAAGGAGAAACTTTAATTTCACTTCAAACTGGCAGAATTGCTAAACCTCTGTGCCAGATCGATTTAGGTGCTGCTTTGGTTGACCCCAGAGGGTTGAAACAGGCAAGATAAGCTAGACAACTTGTATCTACTTTCTCGCATGAATGTGCATAGTTAGCTTCATTTGAGTGATGATTAACCAAATATAAACAAGAAGGGACAAAAGTTGTCAGACAGCTGGACTGTCAAATCTTGCATGGTCTGCAGTTTGGCTCCAAGACCTGATAGATCATGGTCTGCCTCCAAGGACCTCTGCGCTAGGACAACATGTTAAATATGCTGGTATGATTTGCATATTGTTACTGCTAACTAAATAAGGGAAACAACACTTAAACAATGGTGTGACTTAGCGTAGATTTTACAATAATCTTTGCAGGGTTTATTTAAAGGCTTAATTCTTTTTTGTCAAATGCCCTTTGTGTCAAAGAATTTTAGACCATTAGATATAGGAGCAGAATTAGGCCTTTCGACCCATCATGTCTGCTCCGCCATTCAATCATGGCTGATGAGTTTCTCAACACTATTCTCCCGCCTTTTCCCTGTAATCTTTGATCCCCTTACCAATCAAGAATCTATCTATCTTTGTCTTAAACACACTCAATGACTTGGCCTCCACAGCCTTCTGTGGCAATGAATTCCATAGATTCACCACCCTCTGGCTGAAGAACTTCCTCCTCATCTCTGTTCTAAAGGGTCGTCCTTTACTCAGAGACTGTGCCCTCGGATCCTAGTCTCTCCTAATGAAAGCATCTTTCCCACGTCCATTCCATCCAGAGCTTTCAGTATTCTGTAAATTTCAATGAGATCCCCCCCTCTCTCATACTACTTTACTCCGAGTACAGACTCCGAGTCCTCAGATGCCCCTCATACGTCCTTATTAATTACCTCACTAATCTGGTAATGATGTGCCATTTCTAACACAAAAGTTGGTAACAGCCATGGCACCCTTGTTCCTGATGTTTCCGAGCAATATTTTCCACTTCACACTTCCTGCCCTCTGCCGGTGATGCATTTGAGAGATGCATGAGGATTGTGGTCGCCTCTTGTTCCTTCCCTCCCCTTTCAAAGGACAAGACAGCACCGGTTTCTGTCTCCACCTGGCAGGAAAGGTAGAATTGAGAGATTTGAGCTGTTAATCCATGTCCTGTGTTCCAGCACAATAGAGTGCTGGTGTGCTGAAACCCCAAACTGGGGATATTAAGCTCTCAAAGCTATTTGCCTGAAATGGACTGAATTTTTCTGGAACGTAAGTAATCAACAAACTCTCTTAAAATTTTGACCAACGAAAATTTCCAACCAGCTAACAGAACTAAAAGATCATGGCTGCATTGTTCTGGCACTATGGCATTCCTGTGGAGTATTTTGTTGAATGTAATTTAATTAATTCAGTCATGCAAAATTGTTTGAATTGTATAGTTCTGGGCTTTCAAGACTGACTTGTCTGATCACCATGATGTGCTGGTTTATTAATCAGAGAAGCGAAAAGACTCTTAGGACAGATTGTGGATCGGTGTCGGAACGGACCTGGTTTTCACAATGACATTGATAGCTCCAACAGCGCTATACAGGAAATCCAAATCCCGGCTAGCAAAGTAGGTCTCGTCATTGGCAAAGGAGGGGAAACCATTAAACAACTGCAGGTAAGAGAAGTCGGTGACAATATGGTGGAGTCACTTTTATTTCACATCCTTCATTGCTGCAAATGTGTTTTGTGATCTCAATATCTGAAAAGTTATCGAACCCAGCAGTTTACTGGTCCAACTTTCCTCTATTGTGTGCCAAACATTCTAGATAGACTGATGCATTCTGACAGTTACCTGCTGTTCCGAATTCATTTGCACAGTAATATATCAGCAAAGTACTGCAGATGCTGGAAATCTGAAATAAAAGCAGAAAGTGCTGGAAAATCTCAGCAGGTCTGGCAACATCTGTGGAGAGAGAATAACCATGATGTGGAGATGCCAGCATTGGACTGGGGTAAGCACAGTGCCAAGTCTCTCAACACCAGGTTAAAGTCCAACAGGTTTATTTGATAGCACCAGTCACAAGCTTTCGGATCACTGCCCCTTCATGAAGGGGCAGTGCTCCGAAAGCTTGTGGCTGGTGCTACCAAATAAACCTGTTGGACTTTAACCTGGTGTTGTGGGACTTCGTACTGAGGGAATAGAGCCAACATTTCGGGTCCTGATAAGAGTCCATTCAGTGTTGTGATCAAAGTTGCTTCGGTGCATTGGCACTGATGTGTTAGCAGGAAGTTAAATTATACGAATAAGTTTTTAATTTGCGATGTTTTAAATTCAAATTGCTTTCATGAGTGACGCATTCCCAGTATTTTACCAGTGATATGTTCAAGTATTCTTTGAACTCGGCCTGTTTGGTAGAACATTTACCATCTGCTTTTTAAAATATTTCCATTGTACAAAATGTGGGAAGTTCATGCACCAACTGTTAACAGGATCCACACTAGTTGAAGTCAAAAGTGAGACACAAGAAGCTTTCCTTGCTGAAGGACTTCATTGACTTAATTCAGTGTTAGCACTCCTCACTTCCACCCAGTGTCCCAGCTATCCTCGAGTGATATATATGTATTCAAATACACATCACCTGTTTCCCTTAACAATGTAATTGACATTAATAAACCCTAACAATTTAATTGATAAGACATTGACAGAAACCATTATGCTGCCTTGAAATTCTGCTCACAGCTGTCCAGTATTTTCACTCCATATGTGTCCATGCTCTATGTTGTGGGCTGCGAAGGCATAGCCCATAAAGTTTCACAGGCTGCAAAGAAACATTAAATCAATGTTGTAAAGCACCTTAGTTAAACCACACTTTGAGGTACTCTGAACTGTTCTGGTCTCCATATAATAAAAATGATATAGAGGCACTGGAGAATGTTCGTAAAACATTTGGATGATTCCAGAACAACAGGGGGAGGCATTGGCCTCGTGGTATTATCACTAGACTATTAATTCAGAAACTCAGCTAATGTCCTGGGGACCCGGGTTCGGATTCCGCCACGGCAGATGGTGGAATTTGAATTTAGCAAAAAATATCTGGAATTAAGAATCGACTGATGACCATGAAACTATTGTCGATTGTCAGAAAAACCCATCTGGTTCACTAATGTCCTTTAGGGAAGGAAATCTGCCGTCCTTACCTGGTCTGGCCTACAGGTGACTCCAGAGCCACAACAATGTGGTTGACTCTCAGCTGCCCTCCAAGGGCAACTAGGGATGGGCAGTAAATGCTGGCCAACTGGCGTCACCCGTATCCCATGAATGAATTAAAAGCAAAAACTACATCCAACTCCTCCATGAAAACATACAATGTTTTGGCCTCAACTTTCTTTGGTAGAGATTTCCACAGGCTCACCACTCTGGTTGAAGAAATTTCCCTTCATCTCAGTCCTAAACGGTTTACCCTTAATCCTCAGATTCCAACCCCTGGTTCTAGACTCCCCCACCATCGATAGCATCCTTCCTGCATCTACCCTGTCTAGTCCTGTTAGAATTTTATAGATTTCTGAGATTCCCATTAATTCTTCTGAACTCCAGCGAACATAATCCTAACCGCCTCAGTTTCTCCTCATACCTCAGTCTCGACATCCCAGGAATCAGTCTGGTAAACCTTCACTGCACTCTCCCTAGATCAAGCACATCCTTCCTTAGGCAAGGAGGCCTAAACTGCGTGCCCTATTCCCGGAGTGGCCTCACCAAGGAAGGCGCTGTATAATTGGAGCAAGACATCCCTGCTCCTGTACTGAATGAGCCATACAAAACGGGTTCACTTGCAGCTTGCTCTTCACAGTTGCAGATACCTGAAGGTGCTCCAGCCGGATTGCTCACTAATGTCTGTTTGGAACTTGAGAGTTTTCCTGAGTGCGAGGTTACAGACTTCCAGTCTAATTATTGCTGAGCAGTCTTTATTATCCTTGCAATAGTTATAAACATGTATTCATATTGGAGGAATGCAGTGTTATTGTATTCCTGTGCAATGAGGATCCTTTGGATAGGTACAAATAAGGCTGATGACATTTAAGGAAAATCTCAAGGTGGGGTTAAAAATGGGCCTTGCGCCTCATTGCTTCATTCAAATATACCTTTGGGTATTTGTTTCAAAAGTTTCTGAAGTAGGGAACCCTTCCAAATGGACTTCACTTCACAAGCATCCGAAATAGGAGCAGGAGTAGGACATTCAGCCCCTCGAACCTGCTCTGTCATTTAGTAAGATCATGGCTGATCTGGTTGTGACCTCACCTCCACTTTCCTTCCTACCCCCCATAAACCTTTGTTAGTCAAGAATCTGTCTCCCTCTGCCTTAAAAATATTTACTGAACCTACCTCCACTGCTCTCTGGGGCAGAGAGTACCAAAGACTCTGCGCCTTCTAAGAGGAATGAATTCTTCTCTTCTCTGTTGTTCCAAGAAGCATGCACGCTGCATCGTATGTGCCCTACCTTGCAGGACCCTCTGGTCAGCATTTTCAGTGGGAAGCCAGGCAAAGGGAAGGGGAACCACCGGCAGCCCAAATGATGTCCTATTTTAACAGCCCAGAAGTGGAAATACAAAGTTAGCAACCCAGCTCGAGATGTCGGGCGCCACCTCAATCTTTGTAAACACGAGTCTTGAGAGTGCAATTGTCAGCTGAATGCGTGAGAATGAGGCAATCTTAGCTTAAGTGTGAGTGTTTGTACAGCTAAACTTCACCCCACTTGTTCGAGGCTGTCCAAAAACTATGTAGCCATACTTGTAAGTATGCAAAAGAAGTCCTCTTGAGGAGAGGGTGGCAATGCTAACTTATTTATTTTGTTTGAAAATGCGATTTGTAGACCGTGAATAGAACCAGGAGAACGTACTTTGTGCCAGTGCAAAAAAACGTAACTTGTGTAAGTTTTGAGATTGAAAGAACACTGAATATTCACAATCCTTGAATTTGTCTTGTGGGGAAAATCGTTGTATATAATTTGAATAGCGCTCGGTCAGAGTAGAAATTATGATATAGTTGATGTATGCAAACCATATTGCATAATTTGGTACATTGAGCTGAATTTTACTGTGGCTATTTAGGCACATCATGAAACTTCATAAGATCACCTGTATACTTCTCAGCAATCCTCTACTGGGAAGTTACCTATTCAGTGATCACTTTCAATGACAATTGCATTTCCTTTCATGGCCGATAAAGTGTTCAACCCACCTATCCCTTAAATCCTGTACAACTCTATCCCTTAGAGGGTAGAGTGGTTAGCCCTGCTGCTTCACAGCTCCAGGGACCTGGGTTCGATACCTGGCTTGGGTCACTGTCTGTGTGGAGTTTGCACATTCTCCTCGTGTCTGTGTGGGCTTCCTTCGGGTGCTCCGGTTTCCTCCCACAGTCCAAAGATGTGCGGGTTAGGTTGATTGGCCATGCTAAAAATTGCCCCTTAGTGTCCTGAGATGCATAGGTTAAAGGGATTAGTGGGTAAAATGTGTAGGGATATGGGGGTAGAGCCTGGGTGGGATTGTGGTCGGTGCAGACTCGATGGGCCGAATGGCCTCTTTCTGTACTGTAGGGTTTCTATGATTCTATGATTTCTATTGTTGAAGATCAAAAGGCCCATAACCAGAAATGCAAACACCCCTGGCTAAAGTTAATTAGGTGACCGGGCCAAACGAATGTGTTAAGTTTTTGTGTTAACCCGATTGCTGGAGTGTTAGTGTCTACACGTTGGAGCATGATCCTTTTTTTCCTCTTCTTCAGGAGAGAACTGGTGTAAAAATGATAATGATTCAGGATGGACCACTTCCCACAGGTGCAGACAAACCACTGCGGATTACAGGAGATCCTTACAAAGTACAGGTGAGTTGACCTCCATATCCCTCATTGAGATAACAAAAGAGCTGATTAGCACATGATTCCTGTGTAATTTATCCCAGTGTACCTCGGTATATGCACAATAAAATCGTGTTTATCTAACTTGACACACAGTCTTTGTGCCGAGTGCTCAGGGGCACACTGACTTTGTTTTCATTGATAGCCAGTGCCATTTCTAACTTGCTTACCAGTTCACCATGTCAGTGCTGACTTTGCTTTTCACTTGGCAAGCAAGGTGCCAGAGTTCTGGGAGAGTAGGCACAGTTTTATTTCTCATGCCAGGTTGGTATGAACAAAACTGCAGAGACTAAAAATCTGAACTTGGTACAGAATGGCAAACCTAGGTGGTTCAGCAGCTGAAAAGATAGCTTGATGTGTTGGCGTAAATGCAACATCCTTTGTTTCTTTATTCCCAAATTATATCCATGGAAATTATTTTGCATGGAATTTCCCCAAACTCCACCACTACGTTCCTGTGTACGCACTACACAGCTGTTGGTACATTGCATGCAAGCACAAAAGTCCTCCGATATAGAAAGATATGCTGCCAGTCCCCCTCAATTAAGCAACCTGGACAGGCTACAGGTACATAGACCAAAGAGGTTGCTTCTCTTGATACTGAGATTGTATCAGCTGTACACTTTTTTTTTCCTATACATGTATCTCACATCTAATTCTACTTTACCAGGCTGATTCCTGGGATGGCAGGTCTGTCATATGAGGAGAGACTAAGTCAGTTAGGATTATAGCTATTGGAGTTTAGAAGAGTGAGAGGGAATCTCATAGAAACTTTAAAAAATTCTAACAGTGTTGGACAGGGTAGATTCCAAAAGAATGTTCCTGATGGTGGGGGTGTCCAGAACTGGGGGTCATAGTTTGAGGATAAGGGATAAACCTTTAGGGCTAAGCTGAGGAGCAGATTCTTCATCCAGAGAGTGGTGAATGTGTGGAATTCACTACCACAAAATAATTGAGGCCAAAACGTTGTGCGATTTCAAGAAGAAATTAGATACAACTTTTGGGGCTAAAGGGATTTGTTTGGGGGGTTGAGGGGAGAGGCAGGATCAGGATATGGCCCGCTCCTTCTAGTTTCTATGTTTTCCTCTGCTTCCATTTGCCTTTTAAAAGCAGCCATCTAAATTCCTCTATAAAAGAATTGATGGATTCTGCCTGAACGTCTTGTGGCAAGCAGTTTTACATGTTACATGTTAGCTGTCCTCCAAAGAAATTACAGGTCAAAAATCCTTTTTCCATACATACAAACGCGCCCAAAAACCAAACTCTTTTCGAAAGACTATGCAGTTAATTTGTATGTTAATAAATCAATGTCATATATTACACTGTGTAATAAGTGTTAGCAAGTGAAACGTAGTGTGTTTGTGTTGGCGAATGGCGAAACAACGTCGCATTTGTAGACCATAGCTCACTTAGACTGTTCTAATGCAAGTAGACCTAGGCTTACTGTACATAGGTAGTTCCGCAAATTGAAAATATTTAAATACCAAAACACAATCAGCCCCATAGGATTCGGATAAAGGATACCCGACCAATCTTTCTTGTGTCTCTAATTATTTATAGAACATAGAACAGTACAGCACAGAACAGGCCCTTCGGCCCACGATGTTGTGCCGAGCTTTATCTGAAACCAAGATCAAGCTATCCCACTCCCTATCATCCTGGTGTGCTCCATGTGCCTATCCAATAACCGCTTAAATGTTTCTAAAGTGTCTGACTCCACTATCACTGCAGGCAGTCCATTCCACACCCCAACCACTCTCTGCGTAAAGAACCTACCTCTGATATCCGTCCTGTATCTCCCACCACGAACCCTATAGTTATGCCCCCTTGTAATAGCTCCATCCACCCGAGGAAATAGTCTTTGAACGTTCACTCTATCTATCCCCTTCATCATTTTATACACCTCTATTAAGTCTCCCCTCAGCCTCCTCCGCTCCAGAGAGAACAGCCCTAGCTCCCTCAACCTTTCCTCATATGACCTACCCTCCAAACCAGGCAGCATCCTGGTAAATCTCCTCTGCACTCCTTCCAGCGCTTCCACATCCTTCCTATAGTGAGGTGACCAGAACTGCACACAATATTCCAAATGTGGTCTCACCAAGGTCCTGTACAGTTGCAGCATAACCCCACGGCTCTTAAACTCCAACCCCCTGTTAATAAAAGCTAACACACTATAGGCCTTCTTCACAGCTCTATCCACTTGACTGGCAACCTTTAGAGATCTGTGGATATGGACCCCAAGATCTCTCTGTTCCTCCACAGTCTTCAGAACCCTACCTTTGACCCTGTAATCCACATTTAAATTTGTCCTACCAAAATGAATCACCTCACATTTATCAGGGTTAAACTCCATTTGCCATTTTTCAGCCCAGCTTTGCATCCTATCTATGTCTCTTTGCAGCCTACAACAGCCCTCCACCTCATCCACTACTCCACCAATCTTGGTGTCATCAGCAAATTTACTGATCCACCCTTCAGCCCCCTCCTCTAAGTCATTAATAAAAATCACAAAGAGCAGAGGACCAAGCACCGATCCCTGCGGCACACCGCTAGCAACCTGCCTCCAATCCGAAAATTTTCCATCGACCACCGCCCTCTGTCTTCGGTCAGACAGCCAGTTACCTATCCAATCGGCCAACTTTCCCTCTATCCCACACCTCCTCACTTTCATCATAAGCCGACCATGGGGGACCTTATCAAACGCCTTACTAAAATCCATGTATATGACATCAACTGCCCTACCTTCATCAACACACTTAGTTACCTCCTCAAAAAATTCTATCAAATTTGTGAGGCACGACTTGCCCTTCACGAATCCGTGCTGACTATCTCGGATTAATCCGCATCTTTCTAAATGGTCGTAAATCCCATCCCTAAGGACCCTAAGGATGTATCGATCATACATTTCTGCCCTTTAGCAGTCTCACCAATCTGTGGAGGCAATCATGGGGCACAGTGGTTAGCACTGCTATCTCGCCAGGGACAGGGGTTCGATTCCTGGCTTGGGTCACTGTCTGTGTGGAGTTTGCACCTTCTCCCCGTGTCTGTGGGTTTCCTTCGGGTGCTCCGGTTTCCTCCCACTCTCCAAAAGACGTGCAGATTAGTGCATTGGCCATGCTAAATTCTCCTTCACTGTACCCGAACAGGTGCCAGAGTGTGGCGACTAGGGGATTTTCACAGTAACTTGATTGCAGTGTTAATGTAAACCTACTTGTGACTAATGAATAAACATTTAAAAAATCAATCCGTACCATATCCGCATCTTGAAGGCCTTGAAATCTGGGCAACCTCCTTCTAGTGCAAAAAGTCTAATATCTAATCTCTCTTCATAGTTGCAATCCTCCTCAATTGGGTGTCAAAACCTGTGCAATACTGCAGTTGCAGCCTTGCTAAGGTCTGGCTAATTCATTCGTCCCTTGAGTTTATACTCAAGTCTGTAGATTAACAAAACCAGAAGTTTTGTTTAGCTTTTTTTCTGGCCTTATCTGCTTGTGCTGACACTGTTAATGACCTGTGTGTGGATATACAGAGGTTCCTCCATTCTGTTTAAAATCTCAACCATTTCAGTAGTGTTGTTTCTTTCAAAATGTACTCGCATTTTTCTGATCATAGTTTGACCAGAGAGACTCACCATGGATTTACAAAAGAAAAACTTTTCTTGCCAAATTTATTCATCTTGCATTGATGTAATTGGTAGGGTAAATAAAGGAAGATGAAGTTCACTTGTATTTCTAAAGGATGTTTGATAAGGTGCCCATAAAAGTTTAATACTCAGGATATGGGATCATGAAGTTGGGCATAATATATTAGCATGCGTACGGATTTGGTTAATGGATAGGAAGCACAGAATAGGGATAAATGGGATGTTTTCAAGTTGATAGACTAACTAGTGGAGTTCTGCAAAGATCAGTCTGGGGCCTCACCTGGTTACAGTCTATGTCAATGAGTCTTATGAAGAAGCTGAGAGTAGTATATCTACGTTTTCTGTCAATACAAAGCTAGGTGGGAATGTAAGTTGTGAGGGCAGAGGCTGCAAGGATGTATGGACCTGTTAACTGAAAGGGCAGTAAGGTGACAGATGGAGTATAATGTGGGGGAGTGTGAGGTTATTCACTTTGATAGTAAGAATAGGAATGTTTTAAAAGGCATGAAACTTCTCAATGTTTGGGAATACTTGGGTATACTCGTACCAGAAGCACAAAGTTAGCATGCAGGTACGGCAAGCTTAGGAAGGTGAATAGCATGTCGGCCTTCATTGAAAGAGCATTGGAGTACAGGAATAAGGAGGTTTCACTACAAACAAAGAGTTTTTGGGAGAACCCACCTGTGGTACTGTCGTGCAGTTTTGGTCTTCGTATCAAAGGAAAGAAATACTTGGAAGGTGCTACAGTGAAGTTTCGCACAATTGGTTCCAGGGATGAGATGTAAATTGGGCCTGTGCTGTATGGACTTTAGAAGAACAAAAGGTGATCTCATTGAAATATACAAGATCCTGAGAGGGCTTGACTTTTTTTTTTGAAGTTTATTTATTGGTGTCACAAGTAGGCTTACATTAACACTGCAATGAAGTTACTGTGAAAATCCCCGAGTCACCACACTCTGTCGCCTGTTCAGGTACACTGCGGGAGAATTTAGAATGGCCAATACACCTAACCAGCACGTCTTTCGGACTGTGGGAGGGAAACCAGAGCATCTGGAGGAAACCCACACAGACACTGGGAGAATGTGCAGACTCCACCCAGGCAGTTACCCAAGCCAGGAATTGAACCCGGGTCCCGTGATGCTAACCACTGTGCCACCATGCTGCCCCCAGCATGTGGGGGAAGACAGAGGTTGCTTCCTCTGGCTGGGGAATCTAAGATACTGGAGCAGTCTTCGGATGGGAACCAGTCATTTAGGACTGAATTTTCTTCAAGGATTGTGAATGTTTGGAATTCTCTACCCCGGAAGGTTGTGGATGCACCATCATTGAATATACTTAAGCTGAGATAGATTTTTGATATGTCAGTGAATCAAAGGATATGATGAATGGATGAGAAAGTGAGTTGAGGCAAAAGATTGGCCATAATTGTACTGAATGGTAAAACAGGCTAACGATTGTTTAGGTCTGCACCCGCTATTGAATGCCATTTTAATTTGGCCTTATTTGCCTCATGTCGTACTGTATTCATAATCCTACTTGCAGTTTATGATGCCAACTTCATTGGTTGACATCAAATTTCAATGTTCCTTCAACTCCATAGTTAATTTATGTATATAGAAAATAAGTAACCCCAAATTAAACTGTTCACATGCAACTACTGTTTTCCAGCTACTCTTTGCATTCTCCTTTTCAGTGACTTGACTCTCTAGATATTTGATTGAGGAATGACATTCAGCTCATCTTCCTTCATCTGAAAGACCCAAATTCTTCTTTTATGATCTGTTAAATGACTCTTTGCCTTTAGTGTTGTATCCAGGAGTTCATTGCATGTATTACTTACTGTGTGAAGAATCACCTTTGATTCCAGTACTAAACTTGTTCTTTATTACTTCAAACTGGTGTCTCTTGAGTCTAGCTCGCAAGTTTTTGGATTTGCCTTTGCCTTGCTGGTTTATAAACCTCATGATATCACCACCCCTCAGACCCTTCACGAAAAGGCGAAGTTTCTCCTGTCTTGGCTCTGACGTTGTTCAACCCTTTGGCTGTTCTCTGTGCTGCCTCTAATCCAAGGTGGCATGGTATAGAATGCATGGTCTGACCAGAGCACTGCACAATTTCCCACCACTGCTTTTAATTTCCATTGCCAATCTCTGATTCTATTGGCCACTTTCTTTCTTTGTTTCTTGCTTAAACTTCTTCAGTCTGTGGCCTTAACTTTTCTTTTACCTTTTCTATGAACACTTTGAAGCTAATTGTGTTACGATTATGTTGGTCTAAATGTTTGCCTACCATAAGGAGCTCGTACTGGGCCCACTCCATTGTCTAGAACCATGTCCCAAGTGGAGCTTCCTCCCGGTTGAAACAACATACTGACTAAAATCAGTTCTGAACATATAACAGAGATTTTCCTTTTCCACCTCATGTTTTCTTTATCTGCCCTTTTTTTTAAAGAATTAAGATCTTCTACATCTATGGTTCTAATCTGCCCGCAAAAGTCAGTTTCCTTTCCACTCGTCAGCATTGTATAATACATGCCCAGTATTGTGACTGGAACTCTTGCTTATTCCTTGTCTCAATCCAAAGCCGTTCTATTCTGGAACACTTCTGTATTTAAAATCAAATATTCTAGTTTTATGAAATATTTTCTTCATCCCACCCATACTGACTACCAGTTCTGAAAGTTTGATATCCTGGAATGTTTAATTGCCAATTCTGATCTGGGAGCTATTTCATTTCTGATCATCTGTCATTATTGTGAGCAACACGCCTTGTTCACTGCTTCCTTTGGAGTCTCCTGCTTCAATCTGCTCTGACAAAGATCAACAACGTGTATTTTTTTTAAAAATTCATTCATGGGACATGGGCGTCTCTGGCTGGCCAGCATTTATTGCCCATCCCTAGTTGCCCTTGAGAAGGTGGTGGTGAGCTGCTGCCTTGAATCGCAGTAAGAAGTCTCACAACACCAGGTTAAAGTCCAACAGGTTTATTTGGTAGCACAAGCTTTCAGAATGTCGCTCCTTCTTCAGGTGAGTCTTGAATCGCTGCAGTCCATGTGCTGTGGGTTGACCCGCAATGCCATTAGGGAGGGAATTCCAGGATTTTGTCCCAGTGACTGCGAAGGAACGGCAATATGTTCCCAAGTCAGGATGGTGATTGGCTTGGAGGGGAACTTGCAGGTGGTGGTGTTCCCATGTATCTGCTGCCCTCGCCCTTCTAGATGGAAGTGATCGTGGGTTTGGAGGGAGAGCAATGAGTGGGTTATAATTCATCGAGCTGATTTGTGCCATTCCTGCACTGAAAATGCAGATGAGAGCTCTCATGTTCTCTGCATGGTTTGATAATTCTATCTTTGTTTAGCACTGGCGGCAAAAATGAATTTTTGAATATTTTCAATCACGGTACAATGTTGAAAGTTGCAATTAATGTTTACGCCATGATTTGTTTATGCACGGCATGGTGCCCATGTGGATGATTGAAGCTCTCCAGTAATCTTGTTTGTTTCCCCTTTTTGCCTTTCCTTCCCACTCCCAGCAAGCGAAAGAGATGGTGTTGGAAATAATCAGAGATAAAGATCAAGGTGACTTCAGGCGGAATGAATTTGGTTCCAGAATGGGAGGAAATAGTGTAGATGTAAGTACTGCCTTCCTTCTGTTTATGTTGAAGTTGTAACAGACTTTTAATGCTTTCAACTGATGGTTGGGCAGACTTTCAGCTGCATTGCATCATTCGGCATGGAACACCCTGTGCTTATATTGCATCATTAGATATGAAACTGTTGTTTTTACCTGTTGGCATGAGTTGAATCCTTCATGCCTGTAAATTTATTCAAGTTCATCCAGATTATAATGTCTGCAGTCCAGGTTGCAGGCATGACCATTCACCTCTCAGATGTCTGTTAAGTATAACCATGGCACTCTATTGAAATACATTTAGGATGCATATTTTGGATTATCCCCATCAATGTAGATTTAAATGCACTTAAACAGCTGGTGTTCTCTCATACCTCAATTAATCCCAATCCTGTTAACAGGTTTAACTGTTGGAGATATTTTCGTTTGAGAATTCTGCACAATATTTTGAATATTTTTCAGCCCAGCCTTGAGGTCCCCAGTAGCTCCAGGAAGGGTATTTGGCGTGTATCTAAACTATTTAAACCAGGTAGATCCAACGTGCAATTTCTAGTCTGTGTTGAGCTAATCTTTTGCCAATGGAAGCATTAATCGCACCTTGAGATAATGAGTGGAAAATTGGCAGCATTCCTGCTCCTGATCTCAAACCAGTGCTTGAAGTGGATGTCAGGTTAAGGACAGAATGGGGCTTGTTTGGTATGCCCCAAGGTTGAACGATGGCCTTACTCATTACTGTCATGCAGAGAGATCAGGGTGTCCTCGTTCATGAGTCACAGAAAACTAGCATGCAGGTACAGCAGATAATAAAGAAAGTGAATGGAATGTTGGCATTTATAGCTAAAGGAATAGAATATAAAGGTAAGGAAGTATTGTTGCAACTAAACAAGGCATTGGTGAGGCCGCCTGGAGCATTGTACACAGTTTTGGTCCCCTTAATTGAGGAAAGATGTAGTGGCATTGGAGGCAGTTCAGAGGAGGTTCACTAGATTGATCCCAGAGATAAGGGGTTTGTCGTATGAAGACAGATTGAACAGTTTAGGCCTATACTCGCTGGAATTTAGAAGAATGTGGGGAGATCAAATTGAGGTATGCAAAATAATAGGTATGGATAAAGTAGACGTGGGACGGATGCTTCCGCTGGTGGGGCATTCTAGGACGAGAGGTCATGAATAAGGGGTCGCAAATTTAAAACAGAGTTGAGGAAAAACTACTACTCCCGAAAGTTGTGAATCTGTGGAATCTGCTACCCCAAAATGCGGTGGATGCTGGGACAGGGAGTACATTTAAGGAGGAGTTAGACAGATTTTTAATTGGTAATGGGTTGAAGGGTTATGGGGAGAAGGTAGGAAAATGGGGATGAGGAGCATATCAGCCATGATCGAATGGCGGAGCGGACTCGATGGGCCAAATAGCCTAATTCTGATCCTATATCTTATGAACCTATGAATAGTCATGTGGGAAAAGTCTCAGGTACTTGATGGAACTGTAATTCAGCAAGGACTCCCCCCTTCAGAATGGAAGTGGAAAATAGATTCTATCTGTTGGAGTTGGATGAAAATCCTACAGGCTAGATGTTGGCGTCCTGGAGGATTGGCATATTCCTCGTGACAGTTAGTTCATGAAGTTTTACGAAGAAACAGGTCGATGAGTTGACCTGCCAAGGGCCAACTGGTTTTGTAGGGTTAAAAGAATATTTTCAAAACAGAGACTCCACTATTCGGAGTAAATTGGCTAAGTTGATGTGATAAACATTTGTAAAGGCCAGTTCATAAGAATGTGTGTGGAATTAAAACTTTCTCTTTTCCCTCACCTCCCAGGTTGCTGTGCCTAGGTTTGCTGTTGGTATTGTAATAGGAAGAAATGGCGAAATGATAAAAAAAATTCAAAATGATGCTGGCGTTAGAATTCAGTTTAAACCAGGTAAGGAGACATCACCTGGTATGTGTACAGAAGAGACCCATTCAGTTTTGATTTTAATGCAGCTCTTATTGTATGTCACCTTCCCCTCATTTTCTTACACTGCCCAGCCTAGAGCAACCCCAATCATTCTTGCACCTGTACCCATATTCTTTGAATTTGTCCAATTTGAAGCCAAAGGTCGCAGGTAAATGTAATTAAATCAAACAAAAATTAAGGAAAAGAGCGGTCACTTAAATGACATTTGGTTGCTTGTTCTACCATAACTGATCATTGATTTCCATTCTACTGGTATTAGATGAAAATATTATGCAGATAAATCCCAATTGCTTTACTGCTGAATGTCCTTTACCATTCAGACAGATAGTATACAATCCTAAAAATGGCAGACATCTAGTAGTCTGAAAAATGACCCCTTAGCATAATTTTAGGGGGAGGTAATGGCCTAGTGGCATTATCGCTAGACTATTAATCCAGAAACTCAGCGAATGTTCTGGGGACCCGGGTTTGAATCCCATCACTGCAGATGGTGGAATTTGAATACAATTAAAACAAAAATGTGGAATTAAGAATCTACTGATGACCATGAAACCATTGTCGATTGTCGGAAAAACCCATCTGGTTCACAAATGTCTTTAGGAAAGGAAATCTGCCGTCCTTACCTGGTCTGGTCTCTCTGTGACTCCAGAGCCACAATAATGTGGTTGACTCGCAACTGCTCTCCAAGGGCAACTAGGGAAGGGTATTAAATGCTGGTCAGCCAGCGACACCTACGTCCCACGAATGAATAAAAAAAATTGAATCACTGAAATCCCTTTGACAGATTTTGAAGTTGAATAGCTTAGAATCTTCGAATCCCTACAGTGCAGAAGGAGGCCATTCGGCCCATCGAGTCTGCACCAACTACAATCCCACCCAGGCCTTATCCCAATAACCCCATGCATTTACCCCAGCTAGTCCCCCTGACACCAAGGGGCACTTTAGTATGGCCAATCCACCTAACCCACACATCTTTGGACTGTGGGAGGAAATCGGAGCACCCGGAGGAAACCCACGCAGACATGGGGAGAATGTGCAAATTCCTCCGAAGTGCAGGCACAGGCATGCTGGGCTGAATGGTCTTTCTCTACTGGTGTCATTCTTTGTCAGAGGGAGGATTTCCAAACACACGTTGCAGAATTGCATAACTGCATTGGGCTAATTGAAACTGGTCAGGCAAAGTCCATTTCAGAGTTCACTGGAAACTTGAGTTTAAAGCAAATGCTCAGGCTATTATGCCTGGAGAACTAAGAAGCAGAATTAAAAAGGTGATCTTAAAATACAGTTTGTAAGGATCTTCCAAAAGAATCCCGCCTGAATTAAGCAGTAGCAAAACAAAACTCCCAGTTACCTTCTCGTTACAGTTAATAGACATTTCCGGTTTTGGCTCTTGTTTATCAAGCCTGTGATGTATTTCTCAACCCCTTGCATTTGCCAGACATCTGACGTAGCAAACATTTAAATCACTGTATAAGACAGCAGTAATGTTTCAGATGATTACTGTCAGGTTGGTGTTGTGATGTGGAGATGCCGGCGTTGGACTGGGGTAAACACAGTAAGGAGTTTAACAACACCAGGTTAAAGTCCAACAGGTTATTTGGCAGCAAACGCCACTAGCTTTCGGAGCACTGCTCCTTCATCAGGTGAGTGGGAGATCTGCTCAGTGACAAAAGATACACTCACTGAGCAGATCTCCCACTCACCTGACGAAGGAGCAGCGCTCCGAAAGCTAATGGCGTTAGTGTTGAAGCAGCTCCATTAGTTGTACTGCAGTGTTTTTCAGTCTAATCATTTTAGAAAGTTGTTTTAAGATTGGTTGTCTGCTCCATTTAATGAGGCCATCTATTAATGGGACTGCTACTAATTCTTCATTCCAGTTAACTGGCTTTGTGGGTTTACTGGGGAAAGATATTTACAATTCTTTATTAAAAAGGGTCCTAGTTGTGAGATTTTTCAGGCCAAGTTGCATTGTCAATGAGTTTGCTTGTGATATGCAGGTTGTCCTCTACTGTAAAAATAGCACAGTAAGAGTTTTAACGACACCAGGTTAAAACTCTTACTGTGTTTACCCCAGTCCAACGCCGGCATCTCCACATTGTAAAAATAGCAAGCAGTTTCATTCACTGGGCTGGCAAACAAGTCTAACTTTACACTTTTTGGGGATTGTGGGGGGAGGAGGGTCACTGTTTCTGTTTTTTTTTCCCAGTCCTGTCTTCCGAAAGTATTGACGCCTCTTGAGCATTTTGGGGGTTTTGGTACATCCTTCAGGTGGCCATTCTTCCTGGACCAACTTGACAGACAATTTAATTTTGGCAGGTGGCACTGTTAAGTGTGATTCTGTATTCGCATTCCAACCATTATTCTGTAAATTGAGTTTGTCTTTATATGCCCTGTTTGTGAACAGAATTCCCACCCACCTGAAGAAAGAGCTTAAAGCTCCAAAAGCTTGTGGCTTTTGCTACCAAATAAACCTGTTGGACTTTAACCTGGTGTTGTTAAACGTCTTACTGTGTTTACCCCAGTCCAACGCCGGCATCTCCACATCATCCCCTTGAGTCGCCAGATGAGCAGCAAGGCCCCACCACCCCAAGATTCTGCCCTGATATTTTTCAGTGTGTTACACTCCGTGGCCCATTTGTTCATAGTGGCAATGAAGGAGTCTTTAAAATATTTAATTATTGATTCAGCAAGAGTTAAAGCTCTCAAACTGTAAAAGATCTCATGGCCCTCTGCCCATCATTAATGGGACTTTTCAACATTTCTCTATCCATGTGTCTCTGCCCTGCGACCCCCGATCTGTAAAAGATGCTTGGAGCTGAACGTTTCTCACCAATGTTTTTGTTCTTCTAGATGACGGTATAATGCCAGACAGAATTGCTCAGGTGATGGGACCTCCAGATAGGTGTCAACATGCTTCTCATATGATTAACGAACTTATTCACACTGCGCAGGTGAGCAATCAAAGGCTTTATGAAGCAAAGAAATATCCATGGGTGTGCAGTTTCCACTTAACTTCTGCTATATGTCAGTACATCGGAGTGGAGTTGGACCAACCAACATTAGGGAATTTAAAAAAGGAGCTGTGCGTGTAATTGCTGACAGAAGTGTTTTCTGCAATGTACACAGGTTCAAGGTTCAACTCACCTGAGTTGGGTTCCACCCACAAAACTCATCACAGCCCTCGAATCGAGATTGTGTCAATTCAAGAAGGCCCTTCAAATTGAACTCATTATCTATTAAGAAACTGACTGGTGAAATTATTAACCATTCCAGCTGGCAGACGACACCGTGTTAACCACAGTCGCGAACATCAAATAATAATCTTTAATGGGGAAAAAAAATCAATTTTATTAAGCTGTTTAATTGCCCTGGTTCATTTAAGCTTTAGTCTTTGTAACTATGCAAATTAATTTAACAGTAACATGAGGCAATACCTAACCTGCACAACTTCTAACGTTTTATACGCACTTTCACCATGAAATCCAAAGTGGAAACTTTATATTATTATAGTTCTGTAAATCTTGTATTCTTGTTCGTCAGTCACTTTGTTTCAGTTTGCCACAATCGTATTTTTTTTTCTCCATTCCTTCCTTGCCTAGATTTCTTCCCTTCTAAAGGTACTGGCGCATATTGGTATAAGATTCTGTGGGCCCCTCGCCCAAGGGACTATCTATCTTTGTATTTAAGCCTTGTCTCACACACGTGTTGACAAACATTCAGTAGACTTCAGCACCTCATTTTATTTGCAATTGCTGCTAATTTCACATCTACCTGGTTTTAAGTGAAACTTTTCAGGAAATGTATGAAGCTTAGTGTATTATTGATCTTTTAGTTTGATTTAAGTGAAATCCTTATAGAATCCCTACAGTGCAGAAGAAGGCCATTCGGCCCATCAAGCCTGCACCGACGACAATCCTACCCAGGTCCTATCCCCATAACCCCATATATTTACCCTAGCTAGTTCCCTTGACACTGAGGGTCAATTTAACATGGCCAATCCACCTAACCCGCACACCTTTGTAGTGTGGGAGGAAACCGGAGCACCCGGAGGAAGCAGACGCAGGGAGAGCGTACAAATTCCATGCACGCAATCACCCGAGGCTGGAATTGAACCTGGGTCCTTGGCGCTGTGAGGCAGCAGTGCTAATCTCTGTGCCACCGTGCCGCCCTAATGTAGTGGTCTGCTGTGCTTATACTCAACCAATTCTTCAAAAGTTGGTTGAATAGGTGACTATCAAATCAAAGTGTTATGTACAATTAAGCTTGGAATATATAACTTTAAAATAGGTCCTGAATTATGTCGATGGGGCTTTTCCTTCTGTTAGCCTAAATTTGTGTGATACTTTGCCTATACTTCATGTCTGCACTGCAACATTAGAGCTAACTTGTATATGTTTAAAATTTCCTGACTGTCGCTTCAGGAAAATTATATCCCCTCTCATTTATCTTTGCCCAATTCAGTTTGAATTACTATATTAAACTATTGTATAGCTTTTGATGGAGGAATAGAACGTACTAAAATATTGGGACTGAGCTATTGGAGCTGCGAGGTGAATTGGTATGTTGCAATACTAGTTTCATTCCATTAGATGGAGTGTACTTACACAGCTCAATGATTGCTTCTAGTGGAAGTAAAGCAGTGTTGAAACTGACTGGACTCTTGCAAGGTTTCCCAAACCTGTCAGCGCCTGGATCATAAAACTAATTGTCCATCCCAGCGTTAAACAAAAATCAATTTATCTGTCGCTGCTCGATGCATTTTAATCAAAGCCTCCATATAAATAGTAACAAAACTATATTTGTACCTCTGCTCTGCAATTTGTTAATGCATCTTCATTCTTTCAGGAAAGAGATGGCCAATCTGGCTTTGGCGGTCCTGGAAGAGGACGGGGCAGGGGTCGTAGTGACTGGAACATGGGACCTCCAGGTGGCATGCAGGAAATAACATATACAATACCCGCTGATAAATGTGGCTTAGTTATTGGAAGAGGTATGATGATCTGACAGTGCGTAATTGCGGTGAACTTCATCAATTGCAAACTTCACGTCACACTTGTAATTACTATACAACAATAGAAAAAATAGGACTTTGAGTGAAAACCTGAAATGGCGGAGCAGTGGCTTTTAATGAGGGTCACATTTTTAGTTGTGTAGTGTCGTGGTTTTAAAAAAAAGGGCGCATGCCTCCAAGGTTTAATCAAGTGACGGGTTTTATTGAAAGGAGGTTAACTCTACAGGCTGTTTAGATATTGCCCATTTGCCTGTGCAAACGTCCGATGTCATCAGTGACATCACATGACCAATGTCTTAAAGTGCCCCTGCAAAGCTGCTAGTGAGGAAAGACTAGAAATAACATGAATACACAACACTCGCCCCCCCCTCCTGCCCCCATCCCCCTTAAATCAAAGGTACCTGACATCAATAACAATATAACATTATCAATCAAAATTAGCAATAAGAACAATTAATAACAGTCAACAGGTCAGACTTTCCAGAAGCTGTCGCCATCTGTGTGGTTTTCGGCAAACTTCAGGTGTCACCTTTTTAGTGCTTACTGCAACCTCTGGTGTCTTTGGCTTGGTTTAGATGTTGTCGGTTGCTGTCTTAACCGGAGTCGGCACAGTGTTCGGAGATTGACTTGGTGTTGAAGTGTTCTCAACTGAAGTATTATCTTCCCTAGTTGGTTCGGGAAGTCCCATGTTCTCAGGAATGTCCAGATCTTCTCTTGGCACAGCTTGATGTGGACTCTTGTCAGTTCTCTCTCTGGCAAGTGGTTACTGTTGCCAAAGGTTGATCCGCATGTCTTCCACGTATATGACATTGTCTTGTCTTTGTATGGTGTAGGAGAGCGGGCCTGTCTGTGCTAAGACAATGGCAGCTATCCATTTTTCACTTGTGATATAGTTCCTTGCCAGAACTTCTTGAGCCCAATGAAAAACAACTTTTTGCCTTCTTCTCTTGTCTTTTAGCCTGATTTTGCTGTTTTTTCAGAGCTTTCGCTTCTGAGGCTAGCCTCCTCCTCCTCCTCTTCTCCACCTCCTGGTTGTATTTTTCTTGCAGTTCATTCATTTTGAACTGTAAATCACTGCTGAGCATGACACACCCAGATAGATCTTAGCTGGAGTACGGTGGAGTGTTCTGCAGCTGTTGGAGCTCTTCGATTTTGCTCAAGCTAAGTTTCCAGCTTCTTTAGCCCCAGGCCGTCATAGGATCATAGAATCCCTACAGTACAGAAGGAAGCCATTGGCCCATCGAGTCTGGACCGACCACACTCCCACGTTGGCCCTACCCCCTTAACCTCACGCCTTTACCCTGTAAACCCCCGACAATTTAGCATGGCTAATCAACCTAACTCTCACATCTTTGGAGTGTAGGAGGAAACTGGAGCACCCGGAGGAAATCCACACAGGCATGGGGAGAAAGTGCAAATGCCACACACACACTGACCAGAGGCCGGAATTGGACGTGGGACCTTGGCACTGAGGCAGCAGGGTGCCACTGTGCCACCTGTCAATCTGTTTTTTTTTGTTGCCAACAGCTACCCCTCCAGCCTTGCATGCCAGGGCCTGCTTTACCCAAATC
Organism: Mustelus asterias; assembly: GCF_964213995.1. Lineage (NCBI taxonomy): Eukaryota > Metazoa > Chordata > Chondrichthyes > Carcharhiniformes > Triakidae > Mustelus > Mustelus asterias. Next base: position 10,796,599 of record NC_135813.1, read on the forward strand.
TTGTGCCGTGCCTCCGTCTGACCCTGCGTCGTCTTCCCTCGGGGTTGCATTCTCACTGCAGTCACCTTTGCGTTTAGGATCTTGTTGCTGAAGCCGTTGTTTCTGAGGATTTCCCAAAGGGTTCTCACCCTTTAAGAGCATATCAAGCTTAGCCTTTTAAAGGGGACTGGGTTGTTGAGCAAGACCAGGTCATGGCCTTCATAATCTTATAGAAACATATAAGATTATGAAGGGAATAGATAAGATAGAAGCGGGGAGGTTGTTTCCACTGGCAGGTGAAACTAGAACTAGGGGGCATGACATCAAAATAACGGGAGCAGATTTAGGACTGAGTTGAGGAAGAACTTCTTCACACACCGTTGTGTATCTGTGGTATTCCCTGCCCAGTGAAGCAGTTGAGGCTACCTCATTGAATGTTTATAAGGCAAGCATAGATACATTTTTGAACAGTAAAGGAATCAAGGGTTATGGTGAGCGGGCGGGTAAGTGGAGCTGAGTCCACAAAAAGGTCAGCCATGATCTTATTGAATGGCAGAGCAGGCTCGAGGGTCTACTCCCGCTCCTAGTTCTTATGTTCTATGTTCTTATGGTTCCATTGATATGTTCATTGGACTTTGGATGCTGCTGCACAGAGTGAAATAGGGAAGGGATATTGATGTTGCGGACTGCACTCTGAGCAGCTCCAACTCTATTCCTTTGGCCACATGGAGCAACTCCCATCCAACCCTCCTTCATGAGTTTCTGCGCTCCTGTTGTTACCGTTGTTTACGATCAACAGTCTTTTTATGTTTGTTGACCGTTGATGCATGAAGGAAATCAGCAGCTCTTTTTCCAAACTGAACGTTCTTTCCAATGAACTCGAGATTTCCTGGAGGGTAAGGAATATTTCGAGGCGCGCCCCAATTTCTTGTTGCTCTCTGGTTCGGTATTTGCAAAGTGAGCGCACGTAAATGCTTTCCGATAACCCTCGCTGTATTGTTCAGTACACCTTTGACCATCATTTTTGTCAAAGCATTTTGTATGATCTTCCGTAAGCTCTTCATCTGTCATTTCTTGAACAACATTTATTACAGTATGCTGAGCCTTTGTCGTCTTGGTGCCAGCACTGCCGGAATGAGCCTTGCTACTTTTCCAGCTTTCTCAGCAGCTGGCACTTTCTGTTAACTTTAGGTTTTTGGTTGGACCTGCCTCGGAATCTGTCATGAGATTTACCACGGCCCAATTTGATCTGATCTTTTCCAGCCAGCTTCTTACTATTGGCGCTGGATAGTTTCCTTTGACGATGTGCAAGGACAGGCCTGCAGACTGTCCATTCAACTGCACATTTACATCGATATGACCCCTCAATGGAACCACTTCTCCAGTATAGGCTTTTAACACTATCTTCAAGGGTTTCAAGGTGTTATGGGGCTCTTATAGTTTTAAATTCAGCAAGAGAACCATCGTTGCCATCAAGTGGCCAGACAAAGTCGCAAAGTGGTTTCAAGATGAATCTATTAAAAAAGAGTATAGCTATAGGACTCTGAATGAAGTCATTGAGACCATGAAAAATTCAGAAATATGTAAGTAATTATATTTCAAACATTTGATTACAATTAGTTAGCATATATCAGTAAAAATCTGGGAGCTATCTTTATCCACTCATATAAAAGTACAGTTTTTAAAACCAATCACAATCACCTTACACTTAATTAAAATATCCAATTGGCGTGAGATTTTTAATTGCCTCAATTTAGTTTTCAACGATCTTTTAAACATCCCAGCTATGCCTGGATGTTGGAACGTGAATCAACTTCCTTGTCCAAAAGGCCTTTTCCCAGCTTTTGTATCTTTCTTCCTTTCTTATCTGAAGGTCAGGTGCCTGGAACTAGCTGCTTACTATCCTGCAGTTAAACATTGTGTAAGCTTTTGTGACTTGCCTCTGTTAACCCTTTCACTGGACACAGTTATTAATGTCACTACTATTTTCCTCCATAATTACTAGTATGGATATTAATCCCCCTCGCAATATGCCAAAGCTTTTCTTGGTAAACAGTTTCTGGTACCAGTGAAACTGCGGTTCCAATTGCCACCTCCATTTTCACCCATTGTCCGTCCAGTGAAGGTGTGACCCAGTAATGGTTTGTTGCACCAGCAATAGCCAGTACATTTAATGACGGATTAAATTTGGACTGTGACTCAAATCCTTTCTCTTGCTCTTTATGGATACATTTTCCTTTATTCAGCTTTCCATTTGATGCATTCGGCTTTTGTTTTTGTAATTCTGGTCTGAAACGTGTTTCATTTTCCAACAAGTGTGTTCAATGTGGCCCTTTTTGCCACAATTCCTGCACATGATGTCTTTGCACCAACAATCTGCTGCTGCGTGCCTGGTTTGTGCACACCTGTGGCAATTGAGAGTGTCTGTCCGTGTTCGGTTTTCAGCCAACATCTTAAGAATTCTTTTGCTCGAACTCCACTGCTGAGTTTCTTTGGCTGCTAATTCCATGGATACAGCAATTTCCAAAGCTTTCTTTAGGGTTAGGTTGCTTTCTGTTAACTGCTTTTGAATAACCTCCGTCCTTAAGCCACAGACTAATCTATCTCTCATGGTGTTGTTCAAGATATCCCCGAGTTCACAGTGTTCAGCTAGTCTCCAAGGTAGCTACAAACTGAGAGATCAATTCACACTCTTGGTTATGCTTATGGAACCTAAACCTTTCGGCAATGACTAAAGGTTTTGGTGAACAGTGGTCCTACAATATTTCACTCTTTCATCGTAGGTTTTCATGCCTGTTTTTCCAGCTGTACCAGACTTCTCAGGCGGTTAAATGCTATACCCTACCGCACACTCCTGCATCATGTTCAGGAAAGTTGGGACTATATCAATTGGACAAAATGATCAAATCTCTTTGTATATGGGCTGCCCGCTCTGTATTCTCATCGAATGGTCCCACAGCGTCAGAAACCCCCACCATTTTTACTATGGAACGGGGCCTGCGTGAGCACCATGTGCCATGGATTTTCAGCACTACCGTGCTGCTTTTCTCCCCAAAACAAGGCATATCCAAACTCAGCTTATTTTCCTTTGTTTTACAACACCCTCAACTTTAAATTTGTTGTTGTAGGGTACTTGCTACTCTCTGCGCCCGGTACTGTTACAGATCTTTTTGTGCAGAGCGCGTGGTGAGCTTCTTTCCGAAGTTGTTTTCTTCAGAATCTTCGATTACTTTCCAGTTTCCCCCAGTGCTGTGACCATTGTTTGGCACTTCCCCATCGCCAGCATTCCTGCAGTGATGATTTCAGATAGGCTGTAGGCCTCAAAGGTTTAATCAAAGGGCCGACTTTATTGAAAGAATGTTAACTCTACAGGCTGTTTAGATAGACTGCCCATTTTCCCACGTAAACGGCCAATGATGTCATCAGTGATGTCACGTTCCCCTGCAAAGCTGCTAGTGAGGAAATGCTAGAAATAACATGAATGTACAGCAGGTAGAGAGATAAATGTTTGCATTGGCATCTTCGTTAATTTGACTTACTATTTGCTTGTGGGATGACTAAAAGCCAGCAATAATTGCCCATTCCTAACTGCCCTTGAAAAGGTGATGGTGAGCTGCTGCCTTGAACTACAGTAGTTCATGTGGCTTGGGTGTACCCACATTCAGAGAATCATAGAATTCCTACAGTACAGAAGGAGGCCATTTGACCCATTGAGCCTGCACCGACCACAATCCCATGCAGGCCCTATCCCTATAACCCCATGTATTTATCCAGCTAGTCCCCCTAACACTACGGGGCAATTTACCATGGCTAATCAACCTAATCCGCACATCTTTCGACATTGTCATTAGTAACAGGGTTCCAGGATTTTGGTTGGAAAGATTAGTAGTGTTGCTTCTTGGATTGTTCCTATGGGAGCATAAATGTTTGTCTTGCACTGGAAGGGCTAAAATGATGGGAAGTATTTTTATTTTTTCAAATATAGCCTGTTTCTTGTCTGTATCTAACTCTGATGCCTTGCCCAGTTGGAAGTTTGTCATAAGTGAAAATAATTCAGTTGCTTAATAGATTATAATAATTGTGAATAACATGATATTCCACACTCTGGGAAGAAAAGATCAATATCTAGGAGGCTTATTTGCCACGATTCCTGCATTTCTCTGCAAAGCATAATGATATTTCTGTCCTCCAAGAATTGTAATGAGGGATAAAGTATCCAAATACAAACTGGGGTTCAGAGTCAACATTTTTCACAGCCACCTTGAAGAGAGAGATTGTACGAGTGTTTTTATTCATTCGTGGGACATGGGCGTCACTGGCTGGCCAGTATTTATTGCCCATCCCTAGTTGCCCAAAGGCAGTTGAGAGTCAACCACATTGCTGTGGCTCTGGAGTCACATGTAGGCCAGACTAAGTAAGGATGGCAAATTTCCTTCCCTAAAGGACATTAGTGAACTAGATGGGTTTTTCAGACAATCAACAATGGTTTCATGATCCATAGATTCTTAATTCCAGATTTTTTTCATTGAATTCAAATTCCACCATCTGCCATGGCCTTGGAGGGAGTGCAGAGAAGGTTCACCAGGTTGATACCGGAGATGAGAGGTGTAGATGATGAGAGATTGAGCAGATTAGGTTTGTACTCGTTGGAGTTTAGAAGGCTGAGGGGTGATCTTATAGAGGCATATAAGATAATGAAGGGGCTGGATAGAGTCGAAGTGGAGAGATTCTTTCCACTTAGAAAGGAAACCAGAAATAGAGGGCACAGCCTCAAAATAAAGGGGGGTCAGTTTAGGACAGAGTTGAGGAGGAACTTCTTCTCACAGAGGGTGGTGAATCTCTGGAATTCTCTGCCCACTGAAGTGGTGGAGGCTACCTCGTTGAATATGTTTAAGTCACGGATAGATGGATTTCTGATCGGTAAGGGAATTAACGGTTATGGGGAGCAGGCGGGTAAGTGGAACTGATTCACTTCAGATCAGCCATGATCTTATTGAATGGCGGGGCAGGCTCGAGGGGCTAGATGGCCTCCTACTGCTCCTATTTCTTATGTTCTTATGTTTGATTCAAATCCAGGTCCCCAGAACATTAGCTGAGTTTTTGGATTAATAGTCTAACAATAACACCACAAGACCATTGCCTCTCCTATTGTCCCAAGCCAATTCTGATTTTGCCTAACAGCTGGCCATACCATGTGGGGAGATATATATATATATATATATATAATATATATATATAATATATATGTACTTGGCTTCTAGTCTCCACTTGGTTTCTGGGCAGAGAAGGTTGACAGACCAGGTAGGATCTGTTGGTGTTTGGGGCCAGATCATTGCCATGTGATATTTTTTAATTTCATGTTTTGAATTGTTCATATCTTAAGGGTGGGAAATTTGTTATATCAGAAAGACAAACATATTGAATGTTCAGAGTGATTGATCCTTTTAAAAAGGGTAAGACCCAACATTTTTAATCGCAGTCCACAACTGTGATTTTCCACGATTGTGAATTCTTGTCAAGGGCATGTGAGCTACTTAACTGCCTCCTGAAAGCTTGCTAGGAGAATCATAGAATCCCTACAGTGCAAGAGGAAGATAGTCGGCCCATGAATCTTGCACCAGCAACAATCCCACCCAAGCCCTATTCCCAAAACCACACATATTTACCCTGCTAATCACCCCCACACTAAGGGACAATTTATCACGGCCAGTCAACCTAACTCGCACATCTTTGGAGTGTGGGAGGAAACTGGAGCATCCGGAGGAAACTCATGCAGACACGGGGCGAATTCCAACTTCATACAGACAGTGACCCCAACTGGGAATTGAACCAGGGTCCCTGGCGCTATGAGACAGCAGTGCTAACCGCTGTGCCACCGTGCCGCAATGCAGAACTGTGGGATAGGAAATTACTTTTCTGTCACTGCCACTGAGTATTTCCGCTCTCCTTCCTGGTGTGCAGAAATCCTCACCCTGCATGTATCGATTCCTCACTAATGTGGCTCAAATTGGGAGCTCGACAAGCATTGCCGCGAACGTGTAGCTGACCGGTGGGGGAATTGACCTGCTCCATTCCATGCTTTACCCTTTTACTGGGGTTCCTGGCATCTTCCCTGATGCAGCTCCATGAATTGAATTCCACTGCGCTTTGTGGGTAGACTGCGAAACGTCATGAATTTGACCCAAAGCATGCAGCAGCCACAGTAATGTTAATAGGAGCTAGGATATGAAGGGATGTGAGCTGGAGGAAGAGGGTATCGGTATCAGCTTGAACTAGGAATTGGAAGAATTCGAGCGTGAATTGGGAAAAGGTAGAAAAAGATGTTCGTGGGGAAGGAATATCCACGTGAATGAGAATGGTCTGCCAGAGAGAGCAATGAGGTGAAATAGCCACTATAGCTTCCAATTTTTCAGACAATGATAGAGAATCACTGCAATTTGTGTCTCGATCTTTTGCAATTTCCCAGTGCTCTGGCCATTATGTGCACTTGAAGTGATTCCGTATCTAATCTGAGGGTGTTGATGCTATGGAACCCATTCTGCTTGTATCAATTGGCTTGGGACAATTGGCCAATTTCCATAACTCTGGAACGCCACAAAAATTACCCGTGCACAATTTGAAACTTTTATTTTCTGGTTGCAGGATCTGCCCTGTTGGTTAGAAAGGTATAGGTTCGGGCTAATGAAAGGCTGAGAGAAACAGCTTCAGGAGGTCAGGGAAAATGAGTTGTCCTCTCATTGGCAGCACATGCTGGGCACCCAGGCTGCAGTAAAGCTCTGAGGAGCTTTTATATTTGTTTGAGGTGATGTTCCTCCTTCCTTTGTTTTGTGGTGCTGTTCCTAAAGTTGGAGCTGTTATCGAGAGTGCATGTTGAAATCAGCGTTATGCTGCAAGCGAGTTGCGCGACACTTGTGCTCCTTGCACAGTGGCTTTTGTCAGTTTCCTTTACTTCATGGCGATTTATTAACAGAAGGGTCTCGCATTCTATCCTCTAAACTTGTCACCCAGAACTCTGCTGCCCGAGTCTTCACTCCACCAAGTCTTGTTCACTTAGTCGTAGAGTCATAGAGGTTTACAGCATGGAAACAGGCCCTTCGGCCCAACTTGTCCATGCTGCCCACTTTTTAATCACTAAGCTAGTCCCAATTGGCTGCATTTGGCCCATATTCCTCGATACCCATCTTACCCATGCAACTCTCTAAATGCTTTCTAAAAATACAAAAACTTATCTCCCCTGTGCTTGCTGACTTACATTAGCCCCCAGTCAAGCAATGCCTTGATATTCAAATTCTCATTCATGTTTTTAAATCCCTCCATGGCCTCACCCCATTCTATCTCTAATCTCCTCCAGCTCCACAATCTTCCAAGTTATCTACACTCCTGTGATGGTGCAGCATACATTGTCAAAACCTAAAAGTGAAATTCCAGTTTGAATCAGTTTTGCCTCCCTCTTGTACAGTGGTTAGCACCGCTGCCTCACAGCTCCAGGGACCCGGGTTCGATTCCTGGCTTGGGTGACTGTGTGGAGTTTGCATATTCTCCCCGTGTCTGCGTGGGCTTCTTCCTGGTGCTCCGGTTTCCTTCCACAGTCCAAATGTGCAGGTTAGGTTGATTGGCCATGCTAAATTGCCCCTTATGTCAGGGGTACTAGCAGGGTAAATATGTGGGGTTACGGGGATTAGGCCTGGGTGGGATTGTTGTCTGTGCAGGCTTGATAGGCCGAATAGCCCCCTTCTGCACTGTAAGGTTCTATGATTTTCCAGTCCACCAAAAGTATTATGAAAAAACTCACTTTCTCTTGCGCATTCTGCCTCTTGTACCTCAATGTACTGGATGGACATTAAGTATCGTCACTACTGTTAATAAATTGCCAATTTAAGCTTGTGGAATTTTTGTAGTGTGTCCATTTTTTTACAAAAAAACTTTGGTCATGCAATTGCTAGTTTTGCCCTTTTGAATTAACTGTTCATTAAATTGTATAACGAGTAAATAACTAGGCAACAGCATTCACAAGTTCAGAAATTAGAAACTCTTACCACCATCCCCTCCCAAAACACGCAATTGGGAGAAGTGTGCTGGATGGCCTGAATGGCACCTTCTTACACTGGACTTGGTTTAATGTTTGTGTTTAATCACAGAATCCCTACAGTGCAGAAGGAGGCCATTCGGCCCTTCAAGACTGCACCGTGAACAATCCAACCCAGGCCCTATCGCCATAACTGCACATATTTATCTGGCCAATCCTCCTGACACTAATGGATAATTTAGCATGGCCAATCCACCTAACCTGCACATCTTTGGACTGATGTCTTTGTAACTTCTACACTTGACCATTCCAATGCACTCCTGGCTGGGTCTCGCATTTTATCCTCTAAACTTGCCATCCAGAACTCTGCTGCCCGAGTCTTCACTCCCAAGTCGTCTTCACTTATTTGCCCTGTGTCGCTGACTTAAATTGGCCCCCAGTCAAGCAATGCCTTGATGTTCAAATTCTCATGTTTTTAAATCTCTCCATGGTCTCACCCCATTCTATCTCTAATCTCCTCCAGCTCCACAATCCTCCAAGTTATCTACACTCCTCTACTTCCGGCCTCTTGAGCTTCCCCAATTTTAATCGTCCTGCCATTGATGGGCTGTGCCTTCAGTTGCCTTGGCCCAAGACCTGGAATTCCCCCTCTTCCTCATTTTCCTCCTTTAAGATACCACTTAAAATCAACATCTTTGACCAAACATTTAGTCATCTGACCTATTCTCCCCTTGTGTATCTGTGTCATTTGATTTTATAATACTCTTGTGAAGCACTTTGGGACATTTTATAGTGTTGAAGGCACTATAAATGTAAGTTGTTTGGAGATGTGATTTTGTATTGCATAATGCAAAGGTAATAGAACCTGATGGGAGCAATTTGTGGTGAGGTTATAAGAATGTCAGTTACCAATAAAGCATACCAGTTAATGATTTTATTTTCTACCTACTGTTACCAGTGGACTGAATAACACCAATACTAGATTTTAAAGTTTATTTATTAGTCACAACTTGGCTTACATTAACACTGCAATAAAGTTACTGTGAAAATCCCCTAATCGCCACAGTCTGGTGCCTGTTCGGGTACATTGAGGGAGAATTTACCATGGCCAATGCACCCAAGCAGCACATCTTTTCGGACTGTGGGAGGAAACTGGAGCATCCAGAGGAAACCCACGCAGACATGGTGAAAACGTGTAAACTCCGCACAAACAGTGACCCAAGCCGGGAATTGAACCCGGTTCCCTGGCGCTGTGAGGCAGCAGTGCTAACCCACTGTGCCACTTTATGCTTTACTCAATGGATTATTATATGAAGACCTCTCGAGGGGTGTAGACAATTCTAACACTTGATATTGAATGGATAGCTCACAAAGTTAAGTGGAGAGTCTGGCCAAACTGATCCCCTCATTCAAAAATTACACTGGCATGTTTGATTCGCATTTTTTTGTTAACTAGGTTTAAAGTCTCAACTGTTCCTACAATATAACGGATCAACCTTTTTGGCTGCTTTTGTGCACTGCAAGTGTTAAAATGTTCACCATTTGTTATTGATGTCCAACATTTGTAACTAGTGCTTCAAATCTTCAGCCTTTTAATTTACAGCAAGTGGATAAATGCAAATGAGCCAGAAAAGAGAACTTTGAGAAATGAAAGACATTTTTTCTTTGTCGAGTCCGAGGAGATCTGTTGAAGTCTGCTTTTAGAGAGTTAAACTTTGCCAGTCTCCTTTACATTTTCATGAAGAGAATAATGAAGTGGCTTAAATTTCTGACACAACCCCTGACCTGTTTTAACTAAACTAATGATGGCTGAATGGAGCTGTTTTTAAGATGAAACGTGACTGTGATGGCCCAAAATTGATTCTCTTCTACCCCCCCCCCCCCCAATAAAGCACCCCACCCCCACAAACATCCCCCCCCCCCCCCCCCCCCGCACCACCTCCCCACCCCCAGCCCCACAAAACCCACATTAAAAAAAGACCAGTTCATTTGACTATATTGTGGTTGTGAGAACAGGGGCGGGTGAAGAAGCACACGCTTTGAAAACCCAGGGTCTCATTGTGCACGTCCACAGCTTAATGTGAGTTACAATATGCTGAAGCTAATGTGACATTAATTGTTGGTGGTTGAGGTTTCGGTTCATGATCTTGTGTGAATCTCCTCTCACCGCCCGTCCCCCTTTGGAAGGGAGTGTAATTTAAATCTGACTGCATAAACCAGTGTTTCATGGGTCTTTTCAGGATCACTCTATCTCCCAGTCTCTAAAGTTGATGTCCGGCATTACCTTTTCAGTGGCTCTGACCAGCTGAAAGATGTCTGAAAAGGCTGCGAGGCAATAGAAACGTCAAGTGCTTTCTGTGTTGGGTGAAGGCAGGAGCTAGAAGATAAATCGTTACTTCTCTTCACCGTATTACCATAATAAAAAAAAAATGATGGATAATTCTCTGGTGCTGGGCAGTGTCACTGCTGTCTTTTTAGCGGATTGATTAATTGCTTTACAATTTTCATCAAGTACCATTGCAGTCGGTTTCACATTGCACCCCTGTCAGGCGGAAGAATAGACTGACTGTTGAACGTGTCTGTGACTGGCCACCAAGCGTCTTGTGAGTGACCTCCCCCAGTGGGTGCATTAACCACCAAGGGCATCCCTTTGGACACACTGGAGGAAGGGGGGGGGAGGACAGAGTGAGAGAAGCAGTCAGAGCAAGCATACACAACTCAACAAGTAATTGATGTTAGGACATAAACATTAGATTTTAATCAGCGTGCGGATTTGAAAAGGCTTTGAGCTCAGATTGTTCGGTGAATAAAGCAGTGAAGGGAAGGCGTAAATTGGCTACATCTAGGAAGGCCACGCTTTAATTGATTTTGTTGGGGAATAGCATCGTTTTTTTTTTAAGTTCCTTGGCTTTCCATATGTTTAACAGGTACCCTCCCTGCTGTCTGCAAACATTACAAAAGGATGCAATTAAAAAGGCCACTTTCCCCAGTAACTGTTTGGGGGAAGGGTAAGAATTGTGCTATGTGAGAAATCCTTCTGAATGAATTTCTTTAACGTTTGAAAATCAATTTGGGGGATTGCTGGCGGGCTTTTTGCAGTCATTAAATTTTATAGGATGCATTGTTTTATTAAATTCAAAGTTACAGATTAACCGTAGACATGTTTTTTTTGGCAGTGAAGAGCAAACTGCAGATTAATCGCAGCACATTAAATCATTCAGGAGTTTTTAAAAAACTTGTACACTGAATTCAATGCTTTGAATCACTAACGCCTTCAGCTTGGTCTAGTCTGCTGGCGATGTTCAACATTGTATTGCAGTGTCACATTTCTGAATTTTTGTAGCGGTGTTGTCAAACCCACAGGTTACGGCATTAATAAAGTTAGCACCATTGTTCATTGAAGTTTTTAGCTTGGGCCCTTGCAATTGTTGGTATAAGTCAAATGTCCTGACCTGATTTTGTCACGGGAATTGTTAACATGGTAGTTCGTTCTGGACGCACAAATGTACCATTCTGATCACTCATTGTTTTGTAGTGATTGCTTGTGGTTAATGCTGCCTTTTTAAAGAAAAATACATTCTCAAAAGATACGATTGCATTTTGTTCGCACTCTATTTGTATGTTTGTCTGGCGAAGCACTTTTCACTAGGTTTTTGTGACGATGTGTTGTCATTACTTCCTGCTTGTATGTTTAGCGAGCAGTTCACTTAGTCTTATCGAAACGTGGTCCACCATGTGTCAAATGTCAAAACTTAAAGTTTAATTGTTTTTTGCCAGTCTTTTCTCTTTGCCACTGTCCACGACCACCTCTACCACCAAATTAACCAAGAAAAATAAATCCTAACGCAGCAGACTGAGATGTGTACAATTATTGAATTGGCAGCAGGTCTTTTTTTTTTAACCTGATTGGGGTGTCTTCTGAAGTAGAATGTGCTGTGTAAGCTAGAAAGGAGGTTCCTACATATCCAACTTTTGTACTTTGATCCGTTTAAAGAGCTTCAAAGACATTTGTATGGCTAGGAAATGAAAAGGAAAATATTACTTCAGTATAATATTTGTGTTCATTCATTAGGTTAAATTGCAGCAATCTTCTCGTGCGTTACAGTTGAAATATCCTGCCTTGTCCAAGGGCTAACTAATGCATGTGCTGCTCGTCAAATGTTGATACTTGCATGCAAGCTACAGAAGGCTTAACTGATGATAACATTATAAGTAATGGTCGGGTCCTTTCTGAGGACCGGATCCCTGGGATGGGTCAGAGCTGTTAAACCCTGGCTTGTTAATTAATGCGTGCTATTGTGGGACTTCATCTATTTGGGCTTCCTGAACCCTTTTAACTTCCCCAGAGGGATGGCAGGCAGCCTGCTCTTTGACTAATGATGTACTTGATTTTGCTGGTCAAACAGGTGGACCCCTCCCCATTCCCATTGGCCACCTTGGGGGTTACAGGTGTGAACCTCAATCTTTGTTGAAATAGTGCACGGTGCCTCATTGAGATTTAAGTTTCAGGGTATCTTCGTGTTTTTGGGGGTTGTAATTTGCACTCTTGAGTATTTGTAGAATTGTCTTGTGATCCTTTTGAGATTGTCACAAGGGTTGAAGGTCAAAGCTGGTTCATAGATCATAGAAACCCTACAGTGCAGAAGGAGGCCATTCGGCCCATCGAGTCTGCACATTACCACAATCCCACCCAGGCCCTACCCCTACATATTTTACCCGCTAATCCCTCTAACCTACGCATCCCAGGACACTAAGGGGCAATTTAACCTGGCCAATCAACCTAACCCGCACATCTTTGGACCTGTGGTTGCCTAGCCAATGGCCACATTTAACAACAGATTTGAGTGTAAGATGTTGATATTTAAATGCTCTTTACTCTTTTTTAGCATCCCAGAGGTAAGGATCACCTGAAGTTGGAAACTTTCTGAATTGGCGTTATTGATATAAAAATCCAACAGTTTTGTAGGCAGAGATATTTCCAACCTTGAGTCAATAGTGTAGCTTAACTCAATGATCACATCTTCAGTAGACAGAGAAGTCAATTGTTTTGTTGACGTCCTCTTGGTCTCTGCTTCGGGTCTGTTGTCTCGATCAGACTAAAATGGCTGTTTTTATATCTTACTGATACAAAAGCAATTGGGGTAACGGGAATAGGGCCCAGATTTGGGCCTGGGTAAGATGCTCTTTCGGAGAGTCGGTGCAGACTCAGTGGGCCGAATGGCCTCCTTTCGCTCTGTAGGAATTCTATGGTAATTGCTAATGTGCATGTCTTCAGATCTGCGTTTGTTTATGGGATAGCTTCTGTTAGATGGGGCAGTGACTTCGGTTACCTGTGTTAGCAAATGGTTTGTGAATGCCCGACACTGCAGAATTATTTAAAACTAGAAGGTAACTTGTAGCATACATAATAACTTGATCAATGGTATTCTGGAAATAAACCTGTAGTTAAATCGGTTCTGAGGGCACTTCAACTTTTCCATCTTGTTCTTCAGGTGGGGAGACGATCAAAAGCATTAACCAGCAAACAGGAGCACATGTAGAACTACAGAGAAACCCGCCACCAAATTCTGATCCCAACATCCGAATATTCATCATCCGTGGAGCTCTACAACAGATCGAGCACGCTCGACAATTAATAGAAGAAAAAATCAATGGGGTGAGATTGATTTTTTTTTTTCGCTGCAACTTTTTCCATTTCATTCATCTCAACCATCGTCTTACAGATCAGTTATTGGCTTATTTTAAATAAAACCCCATCCCTGGTCACTGCTGTTGTAAATCGGCTGTGAGGAAACCACAAAGATGGGTTGACATCTATTGATTTCTTTCACCCTCGTGCCAAAGAGTTTACCATCCTGACCAGTGCACTTTCTCCATCCCCTTCTTTTCATGTGTTGCCTCCGCCTCCCCACAGGTTCCTGTTATCCTTCAAAATAATGAACCCTTTTAAATTCAGAGAATCATAAAATGTTACAGCACAGAGGGGAGGCCATTGACCCATTGTGCCTGTGCTGGCTTTTTGGAAAAGCTATCCAAATTTCTGGTGTGTAGCAAATAGATTAAAGTCAAAAGATTCTATGAACAGTCTCTTTAAAATGATGGTGCTTGGATTAGTCCATTCTGAATTCTTAGCTCTTGGCTCAGTGGTAGCAAGCTCACATCTGATGCAGAAGGCAGTGTGTTCATGCCCCTACTCCAATGCACAATCTCAGCCGACACTCCTGTGCAAAACTTAGCGTTGACTTCCAGATGAGATTGAATCAAGACGGCATCTCCCGTGTCTGCTGGGCATAAAAGGTCTTGTGCTACTATTTAAAGAACAGGGGAGTTTTCCCAGTGACGTGGCCAACATTTCATTACTCGCCCTCCATCTAAATCCAGTGATCTGGTCATCAATGGACTTGTTGTTTGTGGGACCTAGTGTGCAAATTGTTTGCTGTTCCTCCATGTGACCATTTCAGAATAAAATAATTTATCAAGCAAGGTGGTGAAAGCATGTAGGCTGTGAAGGATGCTGCTTAAATTCAAGATCTTTCACTTTCTTAGCTTAAATATGTTTTCTGTGCTCTTTTAGGGTCCAGGGCCTGGTGGGCCTGGAGGATTTAACACAAGCCCTTATAGTCAAGGACCACCTGGACACCATCAAAAGTAAGTTATAATTCTACAGTATTTGCATTTTAAACTTGGACAGTTGTTTTCACTTGGTGTCAGGAGAATCTATTTTCACTCTATGTTCATACTCCTTGTTGGGCTGATGAGTGTTTGGAATGGAAATTATATCAGGCCAGCTCATCCGTACCTCACTTCATTTTGGATGCCCCCCCTCCCAGATGCTTTGTTAAAGCTCCACCCCAAAGAAATTGAACAATGTGTGGTTACTATCTTGTTTCAGGGTTTGGAGATTTTTTGGCTATGCAGATCTCTGATATTTATGACACCTCAATAGGAACATAGAAACTAGGAGCGGGAGTAGGCCATTCAGCTCTTCGAGCCTGCTGTGCCATTTAGTATGATCATGGCTGATCCTCTATCTCAATGCCATTCTTCTGAACTCTAGTGAATGCAGGCCCAGTCAGCCCAATCCTCATACAACAATCCTGCCATCCCAGGAATTAAATTAATGCTTTGAACCTCCAAGCTGCTGAAAAACCCTTGACAGATAATAGGTGCATGCGACTCTGCCCAAAGGAACACATCCCACTTCAGTGTCAAAAATACAGGCAAAGATTGGCAAAACTCACAGCTTGGGGATCTCATGAGTGCACAGTTAAGCAACCTAAAGCACTATTTACCAAAAAAGGTGACTCGTAACTTTACCAGTGCTTACTTGTCTGGAAACAGCAACCTCTCTCCTGAACTCCCACCTTTCCCCTCCCAAGTCCTGGTCACGAACCAGGCTGGCTGGCTTGTCAGCCGTCCCTGCTTGGGGTGCTCCCTGCCTGGTTCGTGTATTAATCATGATGTGGAGATGCCGGCGTTGGACTGGGGTAAACCCAGTAAGAAGTTTAACAACAACAGGTTAAAGTCCAACAGGTTTATTTGATAGCAAAAGCCACACAAGCTTTCGGAGCGCTGCTCCTTCGTCAGGTGAGTGGTAACTCAGGCACTCGCCTGAAGAAGGGGCTTAAGGCTCCAAAAGCTTGTGTGGCTTTTGCTACCAAATGAACCGATTGGACTTTAACCTGGTGGTGTTAAACTTCTTATCGTGTATTAATGCCAAGTGTGCCGTGGAATCTCATCCCATTTTCTAATGATCTATTCCCAGCGCTGTCACGTTGGAAACGACACCCCAGCTTTTACCCCCTCCATCACCCCCTAAGCGCACAACGTAGTCACCAGGTGATTATCAGATATCAAAACCAATGTAAAAAAAATCATCTGTTGGGCGCCCAGCTCATTTTAAATTTGTTTGTGCTCATTCATTTTGAACATAGTGGTCCTCCACAAGCCTTTATGACACAGGGATGGGGAAGCACGTATCAACCTTGGCAACAACAAGGACAGCAGGATCCAAGTGAGTGTCTGATTTGTTTGCATCGAACAGTATCTATATTTCCTTATTGCTCTTCAGCCCCTTTACCAGCTCATTGTGGCACTGATTGTGCTATGGTTCATTTCCAGTTAGTACAGTGCTTCATTAAAAACGCGGACAACAATGGTTTTTTGATCACCCTTCTTGGAATGAGTAAAAGGACGTGCTGCATGGGCAGCTGTTTAAATTCAACAGGCTAAGCAATATTTTTCCATCCATACATTCAATATGTTAATCACTCCGACAAAGAGTCACCCAGACTCAAAACGCTGGCTCTATTCTCTCTCCATAGACACTGTCGGACCTGCTGAGATTTTCCAGCGCTTTTCGTTTGTGTTCAATATGTTAAGTTGTGCGCACAATTCCTGTAAGTCCAAAATCTGTTTCTGTCACCCAGCACAGCCACCCATTTCAGCTGGTCTTAACCATAGTCAGTTTCATTCCAATTGTCTCCTGATTTATTCTCAATCACTCGTTTATTCTACTTTTAATCGGCCGATTTCAACACTAATCCCAGTTGTAACAGACCACAGATTAGTTGAAACAAACTGAACATTTGAACAGTTCCACGCTGTAGGAGAGTTTAAACTTTTGTACACACTTATTGTAGAATCCCTCCAGTGCAGAAGGAGGCATTCAGCCCATTGAGCCCGCACTGAACACAATCCCATCCAGGCCCTATCCCCGTAACCCCAAGTATTTACCCTGCTAATCACCATGACACTAAGGGACAATTTAGCATGGCCAATTTACCTAACCCGTACGTGTTTTGGAGTGTGGGAGGAAAGCGGAGCACCCAGAGGAAACCCACGCTAACACTGGGGGAATGTGCAAACTCCACACAGTCACCCAAGCTGGGAATCCAACCCGGGCCCCTGGCAGCAGTGCTAACCATTGTGTTACCGTGCCGTCCATTGTAATTATAATGATTTGCCTGTTGTCGCTACCCGGTTCCCTCTACATTGCTTTCATCAATAAGGAATGCAGTTTCCATTCAGTTCCACACTGCCCATGATTATAATTTGATATGTTAGTTAATTAAACCAAGCTCTTGTGAAGAGGGCAGGAAAAGACCATCGGCTCTGCTCCATTCACTCAGCAGTGTAGCCTCGCATACCATTTTCCATCTTCAGAGAAAGAGAAATCTCTACCCATTTCAGAAACATTCTGGGGGAGCCCCCATCTCCACGTATTTCCCAAATTCCAAAATAGTGAGTTGTCGTAGAATCCCTACAGTGCAGAAGGAGGCTCTTTGGCCCATCGAGTCTGCACTCACTCTCCGACAGAGGATCCCACCCAGGCCCTATCACTGTAACCCCCACTTATTTACCTCACTGATCCCCCTAACCTGCACATCTTGGGAGACTAAGCATCAATTTAGCACGGCCAATCCACCTAACCTGGATTGGATTGTGGGTGGAAACCGTAGCACCCGGAGGAACCCCACGTAGACACGGGAGGAATGTGCAAACTCCACAGGCAGTCAACCAAGGCTGGAATCGAACCTGGGCCCCTGGTGCTACAAGGCAGCAGTGCTAACCACTGTGCCATCATTGTCCATTCAACTTGCCTCCTATCACAGAGTCCCATCACAGATTTAGGGCTCCAGGCTCATTATATTTCATTTACTTAACCTGTAACTGTCTAAGCGTTGCCCTGGGTCTCCAGAATAACAAACAATACCACTGCACCATCGCCTCCCCACTTAAATGCTGCGGTCCCCAACTTCCCCAAATGTGGTCCCCAAATGTTGGAGACAATTTCCTTTCTCTTCCTTTACTCCATTTACATAAAATACTCTTGTTTCAAATAAATCACATTAAATATTCTTATACACCATACACAAATTAAGTGTCTTAAAACAATTTAACGGCAGTCAGTTTATTTTAACCCTCATTTCATTTTTGAGCCTGTGTAATTATGAAAACATAATCTCTGCTCATCTCATTTGGTTGAAATGTGTACCCTATTTCTCTCCTGTTACCCTAATATTGCAATGATTTCCAGTCGCACACACCGGCAAGTGTCTAGTCCAGCCCATAAAGTAATGCCCCTCCTTATTAATCAGCAAATCCTACACCTTCCCCCGAGCATAGGCAGTTCACTGATAAATGAGGGAAGTTAATGTTTTGGGGTATGAATCCTTGAAATAGTCTGTCAGAAGATCTGTGCCCAAAATGTTAACCTGCCTTTCCTGTTCAAATTTTAATAGCTTTTACTGTTTGTTCTTGTGTTTCTCCTCTGTATTTGATTTTTAACTTTGATTTTTATCCCTGTTATACAGTTTGTCCTGATTTGTTGGTGTTATTTCTCTAAAACAGTGCAGTATGTGAGCATGCGAGTGGTGCAATGAATCACATACTAAAATTAATGAAATGTCTGGAACACAATGGTACTAACAAAGTTCTGTGGGTGAATGTTGTACATGTCAAACCAAGTGTTGCACGGGAATAAATTGTTTTTTTTATATAGATTCCAGGACAAAGAAATGTAATGGCATTTGTTCTGATGGGGCTAGGTTCATTTTTTTCCCTTTTTAAAAAAAAAAACTATTGTGGAACTGTTGCAGACTGGACAGCCCCCAGCTTGTTAACTCTGTTCACAGCTTGTGTGCTGTGCTAGGCTTGAAATCCTCCACCAGCTCCCAGTTAATTCCATTGCAGAAGCCAAGAGCGACTGCTGGCCCCTTGCAACCACATCATTGAGGGTGCTATGTAAGTGGAGGTTGTGTTACACAATGTTTCAGGTGCCGTTTCTCTTACCACTCTGCCATTTTTGTGTACCAGGGAAGATATGGTTACCCTTGAATGGGGCATTAACTCTTCTCTCCCCTTTGCCCCCTTCCAAAAGCCCTGCATTTACTTAAGCAACTCTATTTGAAAATTCCGGTCACGTGATTACAGATCAACTCATCCTATTTTTATCACTTTAATGCTTTCACTAAAGCATCTTGTGACAAGGTGAATGTGTTGAGATAATTGAGTTAACACTAGCCTTGCTGGTGATCTTTCCTTTGAAGGGAAATTCAGTAGGAAGGGGATCCAATCCAATATCCTTGGTAATAACCAAGAAGGCATTAATTGAGGACATGCCTGGATTCCCATCTCTTTAGACACGCCTTTTTTGGTTGAGGGGTGCGGAGTTACGTTCACGTGATTCAAAATTATACTTTAAAAAATTAGAACATGAACGCAAGCAGTAATGTTACTGCATAATGAACTATTCCTGCCACACAAGTTTTAAAAACTACCAAAATTAGTCAGTCATAGTTACTGTGACACTGTGTGTGTGTCTAGGTAAAGCTGCACAGCATTTGGGTACAGCAGCCTGGTCAGCCTACATCTCCCAGTTTTACCAGCAGCCTAGCCAGCAACAACAAGCAACAATGGGGCAGAACTCGCAACAAAATTCAGGTGTGTATTTGTAAAGAGAAACTTTTCAACAATACGGCAAATACCTTCCACTTTCTGTGCCTTGCACTTTCCAGTTATTACCTGTGCAGTTCCAGAATTAGTGTCACTTTCAAACTCTGCTTTACCCCTAATAATTAGGGGGCTTGCCTGTGTGTTCTAAAACTGTCTGCCCATCTGAGACTTCATCCTAATCGAGCATTCCAGTTAAAAGTCTTCTATTTGTCTCTGTTAAAAGTGCTGAGTTTGGGGTAGTCTCTACAAAATGTCTACTGGGATCTCTCTCTCCCTCCCTCTCCTTTTCCTCCCCTCTCCACCCCACCCCCCTCCCATTTACAGATACACGTGGACTGCTGTATATTTCCAGTGTTTTTATTACATTTCCAGTGTCTGATGTTCGTACATTTGCTTTAGTGTGCAGTTGACAATGACCATTGACAGGGATCAGAATTTCGGTATTGGAGTAAAGGGGATGGTTTTCTGAGATTGGGGGTTGAAGCGGATTCTCGAGTTAGAGTAGAGGGAATGTCCGTGCTGTTCCTGGCCTAGGAATGTATGTTGCTGGGGCGAGACGCTAAGAATATCCAAACACCAAATACTCCTTTTTTTGCAGCATTTGAACTCCCAGTTTGTAGATGAAATGTTTTTATTATGTGGCTAGTTTGCTGTGTAGTTCAATGCAGGAAATTGAAAAGTGTTGTGAAGCCCATCTCTTGGTTGTTGCGTTGTAGGATGGCTATTTTGGGATGTTGCATGACAAGCAATCGAAGTTATTGGCAAGTTTGTTTTTGAATTACAAGGAAAGACCGTTGGCAGTATTACAGTATCAGTGATCTAGAATTTGTTTCCCTCAAAACATATGTACAGGATGTTGCTTTTCATGATGAGCTGCTTATAGCTGGTGATCAGCAATAGTTGCTTGTTAACCAGATAGGATAGAACATAATGAAACTATCCTTCATTTGAAAGGAATCTCAAGTGGAATGCATTGCTTTATTTGCTTCTAATTAAACCACAATCCCTTTCTGTCCCTTGCCTTTTGACGTTCAAAATTCACTTTTTGGCCAAAGTGGTTTATCCCAGTTCTAACGGTGACCAGCTGAAAACAAACACAGTTTGATGGGTTTGCAATGGTGCGTGAACTACACTTGAACCAATCAGATCTGGTGATTCTGGACTGACAGGTGACATGGCCTCTGAACTACACAATTGAGTTTAAGCGCGTGCTGACAAATCAGCTGTCACCACATAGAACTGCGGAAGAGCAGAGACTCCGGGACTTCAGAAAGCATCGAGTGCAATGTTAATGACATGGGGTTCCGTCGTGAACTGGCATTAACTGAGCTGTGTTTGCAGAGGCTGTAATGCTTTGTTTTAAATCCTTGATTTTGCCATAAATCCTGATCCAACTGGATCGTTTCATTCCAAGCTCGTTCAGTGACATAACCTACGAGCTCCAGTTTGCTATTGTGTGTACTTTCAAAATGACCATGACATCTGCTCAAACTTAACGTGAGACTTTGCATTAAATGTAGCTTTACTCTTTCAAGAATTGTCCCTTGTGGTGCCATTAGCACAGTTTTGCTTAACTTTTCATTAAAATATATTTTTCTCTCAGACTCTAATTACTACTAACCTCTTGACCAATGTCCACACTTGATATTTTCTCGCAAATGCTTATTTCAGAATTCGTTCAAAAGCTCATTTATTGTGCGAATGTTAACACAGTTACTGTGATGTTGGGATATAGGAAAAGAAAGACTTGCATTTAAATAGCACCTTACACTTTAAAGAACTTTACAGCCAATTAAGTATTTCTGAAGTGTAGAGGGTGTTTGTGACTGGAGTTTGGTATTGGCATGAGTGATTCACCGCAGGTTGATGATGCTTGCTAATTCATGTGGCGGATTAAGTTTCATAGGATGACTGAGATGGAGTGTTCCCAAATTAATGTCAGTTGAACCTCAACCCAACCCTCCCCTGCCCCCACAACCTCCCCAAAATAAAATCTCCCAACTTCTCCAAGGATGGGTGGCACAGTGGTTAGCACTGCTGCCTCACAGCGCCAGGGACCCGGGTTCAATTCCAGCCTTGGGTCACTGTGTGGAGTTTGCACATTCTTCCTATGTCGGTTTCCTCCAGGTGTTCCCCTTTCCTCTAAAGATGTGCAGGTTGGGTTGATTTTGCCATGATAAATTGACCCTTAGTATCCAATACTGTGCAGAGTAGGGTGGGATTAACAGGATAAATATGTGGGGTTACAGGGATGGAGCGGAGGTGAGCCTGGGTCAGATGCTCTGTCGGAGAGTCGGTGCAGACTCTGGGCCGAAAGGTCTCTTTCTGCACAGTAGGGATTCTGTGGTTCTATGTGGGGAATTTCTTAGTTGTCTTTTCCACCTTTGTTTGGTCTGTTAAAGTTCTGTCCAAAACATATTGTATGTCGCCATTTCCCTGATCCATTATGTGGACCATCTTGAAGAACCTCTTTCTACAGAAGGCAAGATGTCTTCAGTGTCATTCACTTCCAAAGGTGCATAGTTCCAGAATTCAGAGTGATATATCTGTTGATGCTTCTAAACAATTTTAAGTGTGGTCCTACAGATTGCAGTGAGACTGTGCTCTCTCTTTTGCCCTTTACACCCCCCCTCAAAATTCAGGACCCCCTTTCCCTCGCCCCACCTACAGTGTTCAGTGGCAGCTTTTATAGCTCTAGTTCTTTGCTGTCTCACACAGAGTGATGGTTCATTTGTTGGATTGCCTAATCCTATTGTAAAATTCTACAGCTGGGTGGGGTGTGTGTGTGTGTCTGGACTGTACAGTAAAACCTCTGAAAGTGCCAACTGGAATTTGCTCAGACGTTGCACCACCTTAGTACGATCAGGGACAGCAAGGAAATGTTCTGTTGGTAGGAAAGAGAAACGGTCTCTTTCTCTCTCTCTCCTAACCGTCCCCCCATTCTGGAAAAATAATTGGGAAATGATGCAAAGTAAGGGATGGGGAAGAGGCTTATCTTCCAGTGTGCAGGTTTTTGCTGGTGCTGCTGTTGGAATAAACTTTAGCCTGTCAGGCTCTCTACCTGATCTTGCTCGCTCCTTCTGTGTGACTAGGCTGAGATTGGAAGTGCTCAGGAGCAATCTATCATGCCAAGCTTTAAACTAGGAACTTACTGTGCGTACAAATGGTGGAATGTGCGTGCGTGTGTGCGCACCGTCTGGGGTGTCCCCGAGCAAAACCTTGTTTGGTCAAGATTCGTAATTCCAACGATTCATGTGTAACATTTTGCTAACTACACATTACGCTGCATCAGATCAGTCTGGTCTGAAGCTGTGCCGAGCTTCTCTGACCTTTTTTGAAATATGATGTCTTTTATATCAGTTTGTGAAATGTAACTTTTTTAAACCTGCCCACAGATCAGAATGGTGGCCAAACTGGTCAGATGGATTATTCCAAAGCCTGGGAGGATTACTACAAAATACTTGGTATGCACTTTTCTTGGACTGATATTTTGTAAGTGGCGTTTGAGTTGCCTTCTCTCAAGGTATTTGCAGAAAGCAGGTTTTATGGGATAGGGAAGTATTTTACTCCTTCCTTTTTCCTACCCCGTTACTTTCTGTCTTTTCCTTGCCCGTCTTCCCCTCTTCATTCTCTGTGTCTCTGTCTGTCTGCCCCTTTCCCCCTGTCAGTTAAACCCATAAAATCTTTTGATTTGAGCTTCCCCATAACTGCTGACAGTTCTCGGCTTCCACGGTTCTCTGGGCAGTCGAGTAACAGCCTGCACTTTTATATGCAGTGCTTTGGAACAGGTAACCTGCTCGCTGAATTTTAACTTTTTCTTAGGGTGTGGAGGAATACTGTATGAGCATGACCTCCCAGTCAAACCAACTGAAATAGGAACATGCAGTGCAGGAAATTGCAGAGGAGTTGAGCGCCATTCCTGCTTCTCCGTAGTGTGTTCCTATTACAGAACTGCAACGGGAAGCAGCTCTGATAAGGTGATGAAACAGGGGGACGTGGCGGTGCTGTGGGATCTGCCTTCTTTACCTTGCATGGCTGATTAACAGCACTGCTGCAGCAGCAGGCCATCCAGAGAAGGTCTGTATGGACCAGCAAACAGCGCGCCGCATTGCTTGCCCACCCTGCAGCCAAAAGATGGCGGTGGGCAGTGGTGGTATGTTCCATTGCGTCAGATGTGTCGGAAAATTTCTTGGGATGGAATTCGATGTCTCCGAGGGTCGTGGCTGTTCGCCGACTTTGATGATCTGCCACCACAGCGGCGCTGGCAGCCGCGCGCGGCAGTGTTTCGAAGCTAATGCCCGACGAGCTTGTCCGTTTTGGCTAAATCATCACGTGGGCGAGGAGAACAGTCAAATTTAAACATTTTTTAAAAAAGCCATCAGATATTCTACGCCTTTTGACAGCTTTGAGCAGAACGTATGTGACATCTGGAGCAGTGGATGGGGTAAGAATAACAGTTTTGCAACACAAGGGGAGGAGGCAAGAGTCCAAAAACCTGGAGCCAGGGGGTTGTGGGGGAGCATCTTTGTAACCGCTGTGCAGTTTGTTTCCTAAGCTTGTTCTAGCTCTCAGTAAAATGGCAGAGATCAGAAGCTATGGTTTTTATTTGTATTGAAATCCAGCATGTAGAAGGCACCGGACAGCTTACACCACAGGAGGAGTCCTTAATGACTGTGTCAGCTCCGCAAAAGAGGTGGAGTTGTGGTCTAATCTTACAGCTGTTTTCCCCACATCCTTTTCATTTATTTTCCTTTTCAGAAGCTTTTAATTTCATTTCCACCCACTTGTGTCGGAGCATTCAGTTTTCTAAAGCCTTTGTACAAAAGGCAGATTGATTCTCCCCTCTCCCGCTTTTTACTGGTGATCTTAAATGTGTGCCCTTTATTTACCTACTGCAAAACTAATGGAAATTCTTTTCCTAGATTTCCCTCATCAAAACTCGTGATAACTTGACCCCACGAGAACTCTTAACCTTTCCTATTCTAGGGAAAGAACTCCAATTCATTGCAGGAATTGAAAGACTGCGTTGATGCAGGGATGCGCGTTAAATCACTTTTTCCACTAATAATTTTGATCGTTGGAGGTTTGTGGTTCAGCTGTCCGGCTTTGTGTGGCTGTTCAGATCTCTAACTGGGTGCCGTAGGTAGAATATAGAAATCCCTGGAGGTGCTGGTTTGAGACACTTATTCAGTGACCAGCTAATGGAATAGTAAACAGTTATGATTAGGCAGACTTGAACTGGCTTCTGAGGAGAGATTTAAAATTGAGGTGCATATCTTAGTGTCAAGCTTTGGACAATTTCATACTGTCTTAAAGTGGCCCCATCAATTATAAATTGATTTTGATGAGCAGAAAGTATATGTTGACATGCTTTGTGAATGTATTCCAAGCCTGTCTGCTGTGTTTGCTTTATTTAGGAAGCCGTGGTGGTCTTTTTGAACTATTAGGAATATGTGGGAGTGATCCTGACTCAAGAATCTAATTTTCTACAGGGAAGTGTGGGTTTGTTTTAAGTGACCCCATTCTCTGTACTGTAAACGTGGTTGCCATCATATTTAGTGCTTCGTTAATTGCAAATCAATAACTTGTTGAATATTAGAGTTCTGTTTTGCAATGGAAAAGCATGAAGGATCTTTTGTCGTCTATAGCAGGTGGAACCTGTAGTTGGTCCTGACCTTCCTTTAAGGGTCTTGTCCTATGACTGCGGCCAAGTCTCGCTCAGATTCTTTTTTTCCCTTGTCCTCTGCAGTCTTTTATGTTTAAAGGCTCCCCCCC
This sequence comes from Mustelus asterias, assembly GCF_964213995.1. NCBI lineage: Eukaryota > Metazoa > Chordata > Chondrichthyes > Carcharhiniformes > Triakidae > Mustelus > Mustelus asterias. The sequence goes on from NC_135813.1 coordinate 10,821,836, forward strand.
CCACCCCCTCCCCCCCTTCCTCCTCTTTAATGCCTGTGTGAAGGACAGAAGCCCTTCAGGGTCAAAGCAGCATTGCAAACTCTTTAAAAGGCAGGGAAAAGGATTCCTGAGCTATTGATGTGGAGGGTTTTTTGTGGTTGCTGCTGGGGTCCACGCCTGCTGGTGACTTGTGCCATCTCCTGGCTGCTGATATTGTCTGTCACTGATTTAAGATGGCCTTGCAGTGCCCCAAGGCCAAATGCTAGCCACCTTCTTGAAGAGCCCTGTTGTGAACATGCACAGAATAAAAGGGACTTGAAGACTAAAAGCTGGAATTGAAGCCATTTCAAATTAACTTCTACATCAAGAGCTCAACAGTCTTCCATCAGACATTTTAACAATTTATTTGTGTGTTATGAGGACGGATTCGATCTTCGCTGAGATGGGCAGTGGACGTACTAAATTTGCACCAATGTGATTTATTCCTTGACCACCTAATTCTCTCGAACTGTGGGATTCCTTTTTTAATGTCTATATGTGCGTGGTGTGTGTATGTAGATATATGAAGTACGTATCCAGTTGGGTTAAAAACTAATCCTTTCACTCAACAATTTGAAATAGTGTAGACTGTGTATTGGTTTAAAAAATATGTAATCTAGTTTTGTGTTTCTTAGACATAGCAGTCCATTGGAAATGACCCACTTTCGTTTCCAATTTTGTGAAATGATTTATTCTGTGCATATTAAAGCAATCCCTCTGACATTTTCAAAATTTAAACCTCACTAAGTGATTTGAGTTGTGAAAGAAAAGCTATTGCAAAGTTTTTTTAAAAATCAAAACAACTAAGCTTCACACCAGTGACTTTGTATTCATTAGTGTTACACGTCAGCTTACATTAACACTGCAATGTAGTTACTGCGGACATCCCCTCGTTGCCACACTCTGGCACCTGTTCGGGTACACTGAGGGAGAATTTAGCATGGCCAATGCACCCAACCAGCATGTCTTTTGGACTGTGGGAGGAAGCCAGAGCACCCGGAGGAAACCCATGCAGACACATGGAGGACGTGCAGATTCTGCACAGACAGTGACCCAAGCCGGGAATCGAACTTGGGTCCCTGGCGATATGAGGCATCAGTGCTAACCACTGTGCCACAATGACTACTGTGACACTGGGCTGTAACAATTAAGGAAAGCCCTCTTTCTTTGATCCCTTGGATAACACTGGAATTGTGATGATTTGACCATCTTTCCCAGTTGGGAAAGGGAAAGAGTGACCAAATTTCCTGCTCTCCTGAGCATCTTTTCATATTTCCCCCTCCTGGAAGTGTGGTTTAGGATTTAATTTGATTGTGGCAGATCCCATCATCCGCTTAGCCATCGCTGTTCCATGCTTGGGCCGTGACATGGTAGATTCTTCCTGGTTGTATCACAGTTTGATATGGCTCCTGCTCTGCCCAAGACCGCAAGGTCATGAATGTAGCCCAATCCATCACGCAAACCAGCCTCCCATCCATTGACTTTGTCTGCACTTCCCACTGCCTCAGCAAAGCAGCCAGCATAATTAAGGACTCCATGCACCCTGGACATTCTCTCTTCCACCTTCTTCCGTTGGGAAGAACTTACAAAACTCTGAGGTCACGTACCAACCGACTCAAGAACAGCTTCTTCTCTGCTTCTGTCAGACTTTTGAATGGACCTACCTCGCATTAAGTTGATCTTTCTCTACACCCTAGCTATGACTGTAACACTACATTCTGCACTCTCTCGTTTCCTTCTCTATGAATGGTATGCTTTGTCTGTATGGTGCGCAAGAAACATTACTTTTCACTGCATGTTAATACATGTGACAATAATAAATCAAATTTAAAAAAATCAAAGATGCAGTCCTTTTGAAATTGATCCACAACACAAGTTAAGGAGCAAGGGAACAAAATCTGAGGTCTGTCCCTATGTTTACAATCTAACAGTACAGGGGGAGGCCATTTGGCCCTGTTACCCAAGGATCAGCGCGAGAGAGAGGCTTTTCCCCAGTCTGCGTAGCCCAGTGTCACAGCAATCATTGGTAGGGAGGAAGCTCAGTTTGTTTCAAAAAAAGAATTGCAATAGCTTTTCTTTTGCAGCTTAAATTGTTTAGTAATTGAGATTTAAATTTCAAAAATGTCAATGAAAAGTTCCTTTAATATGTACAGAATAAATAATTTCGCAAAGCTGGAAACGAAAGCCCATTATTTCTAATGGACTGCTGTGTAAAGCCTTACAGAAAACAACGTATTGATAAAAGCAATCCGATATGCAGTGTAATTAGAATTCTTGTGTGTTAGTATTACAAGGATTAGTTTTTCTTCTGCTGTCTCTTTGAAAGAACTGTCCAATTTAGTCAGCAGTTATACTATTTAGACCCCAGCCTTTTCCCTTTGAACCTGCAAATTAGTCTTCCTGTTAATACAACCCAATCTGTGTCATATCCACAATGTTTTCTTCCCTATCTCAATTTTTAAACTTTGTCTCTTTAAGGTGCATTTTTCGGATTGCATGACTTCAATCTCCTGACTGCTGCAAAATGTTCAGGGAAAGTCTATGATGGCCTTCAGTGCTGGCATGAGGCAACACGGTGGCACAGGGGTTAGCACTGCTGCCTCACAGCGCCAGGGACCCGGGTTCGATTCCGGCCTCTGGTGTCTGTCTGTGTGGAGTCTACACATTCTCCCCGTGTCTGCGTGGGTTTCCTCCGGGTGCTCCGGTTTCCCCCCTCAGCCCAAAGATGTGCAGGCTAGGTTGATTGACCATGCTAAATTGGCCCTTAGTGTCAGAGGGTAGATGCATGGAGTTATGGAGATAGGGCCAGGATGGGATTGTTGTCGGTGCAGGCTTGATGGGCTGAATGGTTTCCTTCTGCATTGTAGGGATTCTATGACTTGCTTCTGACTGAGAAGCAAGAAAATCTTTTTGGAGAAAGGAATTATATGTATTTCTTTCCCTCTGAGCCTGTGTGCCCCCAACACTCTGCCATCTCAAATCAGAAAGAAACCAAATGTATGCGAACACTTCTGCAGCCACTCATTCTTCTCTGTGTCATTGAAAGGTCCTGGTTTCACTATTAGGAAGTCATTAAGTGCCACTGGCGTGTCTTTTGTACTACAAGTTGTTTGGCGCTCCAAGCTTTCTTCCAAAGTGGCAGTGCCTTTCAGTTGATGCATGATTATTTTCATCTGAAGCCTTAAATTAAGGCTCGTAAAAGGCACTTTAAATGTTGGTTGCAGCACCAGTGTAGAACAGCAAATCAATCCCTTGCTTCTTGAAATCTTGATCGCCACCATTCCACTTGGGGAAGTAAATTGTTACTGCTCTCTGTGCACAGGTTCAAATGCTCTCTCTCTCTCTCAAACTATTCCATTGCACTTCTATCTTCTCATCCCCTTCAGGAATCACAGTCGACTTCTTGTCTCCTACACCACATCTCAGGCAGTCCCTCAGAGCTGAGGATGACTTGCTTCTAGAAATTAGTTCAGTTGACCGAGGAATCCAATGCGTGACCTACAGTCTCTGTCACGCGGGGGGCAGACAGTGGTTAGAGGAATGGGTGGGTGGGGAGCCCAGGTTGCCGCGCGCACCTTTCGCTGTCAACACTTGGCTTCAGCTTGCTCCCAGCGATGAAGCTCGAGGCGTTCAGCTCCTTCCCAGATGCGATTCCTCCACTTTGGGCCAGGGATTCCCAGGCGTTGGTGGGGATGGTGCAATTTGTCAAGGAGGCTCTGAGGGTGCTCTCTGCCCTCCTGGGGCTTGCATCCTGTGTCAAAGCTCTGAGTTGAGTGCTTGTTCAGGAGTCTCGTGTCAGACATGTGGACGATGTGGCCTGCCCAGGGGAGCTGATTGAGTGTGGTCAATGCTTCAACGTTGCGGATGTTGGCCTGACTGAGAACACTGCGATTGGTGTGCTGATCCTGCCAATGGATTTGCTGGATCTTGCAGAGGCAGCACTGTGGTACTTCTCCAGGGTTTTGAGGTGCCTGCCATACGTATTCCAAGTCTCTGAGCCGTATAGGAGGGCAGGTATTACTACTGTTCTGTAGACCATCAGCTTAATGTCGGGTCTAAGGTCCTGGTCCTCAAACACTGTCTTCCTCATGCGAGCAAAAGCTGCACTGCCACACTGAAGGCAGTGTTGAACTTTGTTGTCTGCCTTGTTGATGGCCTCATCGTGGATTTTGACAGTCAGGGGCAGTGTGGTGAGTAGAGGACCTTTGTCTTATGGATATTTAGTGTAAGGCCCATGTTCTTGTACACCTCCGTAAAGGTGTTGACAGTGGCTTGGAGCTCAGCCTCGGGCTTGTGCGGTCTCAAGCATGCTGTAGTTCAATAACAGGATGGGATGACCTTGGATCTGGCTTATAGGCAACAGAGGTTGAACAGATTCCCATTTGTTACAGAATTTAGCTCCACTAATGTGGCAGGGGGATGGAAGCTGATGCAAGAAGTCAGAGGAAAGTAAAGTGGGGACAGAAACAAAAGGCAGTAGGGGAAAAAGTGGAAGGCAGAGAAACCAAAGACAAAAATCAAAAAGGGCCAGAGTACGGAGACTGTGGAGGACTCAGTGAATGGGTCCAGTAAGGCTAAGAGAAATAAACACAGGGCGAGTGTACAAAACAGGACAGGACAGATGGTCTGAGATGTGTTTTTGCTTTAACACCAGGAATGACAGGTAAGGCGAATGAACTTAAAGTTTGGATTACTACATGGAGCTATGATATTGTGGCAATTACGGAGGTTTGGATGAAAGGAGGACAAGTCTGGAAGCTTAGCATTCCAGGATTTAGATGCTTCAGATGAGATAGAGAGGGTGACAAAAGAGGTGGGGGTGTTGCTTTACTGATTAGGGAGAATGTCACAGCTATACAGAGGGAGGACACCTTGGTGGGATCATGCAGTGAGGCCATATTGGTAGAACGTAGGAGCGGTGCAGTCACATTGTTGGGGTTGTACTGCAGATCCCCCAACAGCCAGCGTGAAGTGGAGGAACTGGTATGTCAGCAGATTATGGCAAGAAGTGAAAAACAAAACAGGGTTGTTGTGATGGGCAATTTTAACTTCCCCAACATAGACTGGGATCTATATCCACAGATGATGTACCAGAGGATTGGAGAGTAGCTAACATTGTTCCTCTGTTTAAGAAGGGCAGAACAGAGAATCTGGGAAATTACAGGCCTGTGAGCCTTACAACAGTGGTGGGGAAATTATTGGAGAAGATTCTTAGGGACAGGGTGTACTTGCATCTGGAAAGAGAATAGACTTATTAGCGATAGGCAACATGGTTTTGTGAAGGGGAGGTTGTCTCACGAACTTGAATAAGTTCTTTGAGGAAGTGACGAGAAAGATTGACCAGGGCAGTGGATGTTGTATACATGGACTTTAGTAAAGCTTTCGATAAGGTTCCCCATGGCAGGCTGATACAGAAGGTGAAGTCATATGGAACCTGAGGTGAACTGGTAAGATGGATACAAAACTGGCTTGGACATAGAAAGCAGAGAGTAGCAGTGGAAAGGTACTTTTCCAACTGGAGGTCTGTGACAAGTGGTGTTCCACAGGGATCAGTGCTGGGGCCTCTGTTGTTTGTAATATATATAAATGATTTGGAGGAAAATGTAGGTGGTCTGATTAGTAAATTTGCAGATGATACAAATAGTAGATAGTGAGGAGGATTGTCAGAGGATACAGCAGGATTTAAATTGGCTGGAGACCTGGGCTCAAAGATAGCAAATGTGAGGTGATTCGATTTGGAAGGTCTACTGCAGAAGGAAATATACAGTAAATGGTAGAATCCTTAGAAATATTAGCATACAGAGGGATCTAGGCGTGCAGATCCACAGTTCCCTGAAGGTGGCAACTCAGGTGGTCAAGAAAGCGTATGGCATGCTGGTCTTCATCGGTCAGGGTGCTGAGTACAGGAATTGGAAAATCATGTTACAGCTGTATAAGAGGGGGTTAGGCGCAGTTTGGTCACCACACTGTCGGAAGGATGTTGATGCATTGGAAAGGGTGCAGAAGAGATTTACCAGAATGTTGCCTGGTTTGGAGAATGTGGACTATGAAGAAAGGTTGAACAAACTTGGATTGTTTTCATTAGAGCATCAGAGGATGAGGAGGGACCTGACAGAGGTTTACACGATTGACAGGCTTGGATAGAGTGCATAGTCACTCTTTTCCCAGGGTCAATTACTCGGGGGCATAGGTTGAGAGTGAGGGGGAAAGTTTAAAAATGATGTAAGGGGCAAGTTTACACAGAGTGGTGAATGACTGGAATATGCTGTCGGACGAGGTGTGGAAGCAGATTCTATAGCAACGTTCAAGAGACATTTGGATAGATATATAACAATCTGGATAGATACATTTTTGAACAGTAAAGGAATTAAGGATTATGGTGAGTGGGTGGGTAAGTGGAGCTGAGTCCACGAAAAGATCAGCCATGATCTTATTGAATGGTGGAGCAGGCTTGAGGGGCCAGATGGCCTACTCCTGCTCCTCGTTCTTATGTTCTTATGAATAGGCAGGAAATAGAGGGACATGGACCACGTAGTTGCAAGAAAATATTAGATTAGAGAGGCATCTGTGTCGGCACAGACTTGGTGGGCCGAAGGACCTGTTACTGTGCTGTACTGATCTTTGTTCTTTGCTGTTCACTCCAGCGGAGAGCTTGCTGATGGTGAAATGGGACATTGCAGCAAGGAAAATCGAGCAGAGCCGTCGATGTGATGACACGGCCTTGTTTGACCCCAGTCCAAACATGAACTGAGCCTGTGGTGGGTCCATTGGGCAGGATCACGGCTTGCATGTCATTATGGAGCAGGTGGAGGGTGGTGACAAACATATTGAGGCAACAGAAACGCAGGAGGATGAGCCATAATCTTTCCCGGTTGAGCGTTGAAGGCCTTTGCGAGGTCAAAGAAGGCCGTGTGCAAGGGTTGGTGCTGTTTCCTGCATTTCTCTTGTAGCTGCCAAGCAGTGAAGGCCCATTGGGCAGAATCCACATTGTGACTCTGGGAGGACTCTGTGTTTCGGTTGCCTCAATAGGTTTGCCACCAGCCTCTGCAGTTGGTCATGTCACATTTCTTGAAGATGGTCATGGTGTGAGATCTCCTGGCATGTTCTTCTGCTTCTGGATAAGGGAAATGTGGTCATGTGTTTGCACCATACAAAACAATGTAAACCTGACAGTCCCATGTTCAACTGTATTGTTAGCCTGAAATGCTATTAGGATGCCACAGTTGGTATTTCGCTCTGTCTTGTTATCTCCCTTCCATCCTCCCCCTTCTTTAAACCACTGCCTTCCCTCACCCCACCCTCATGTGAATTGAGCCAGCTGGGGTTCCTGTTTCTGATAGCTACCCTGTTAACCCCTCTTGTAAAAGCCAGAGTTGCACTTCTCTATGCTGCAGCACAGTGGTTAGCACTGCTGTCTCACAGCACCAGCGATCCGGGTTTGATTCCCGGCTTGGGTCACTGTCTGTGTGGAGTTTGCGTGTTCTGTGCCTGTGTGGGTTTGCTCCGGTTTCCTCCCACAATCTGAAAGACGTGCTGGTTAGGGTGCATTGACCCGAACAGAGTGTAGCGACTAGGGGAATTTCACAGTAACTTCATTGCAGTGTTAATGTAAGCCTTACTTGTGACGAATAAATAAACTTTCATATAAAACAGCGTTCTTGCTTGTGTGAAGAAATTGTGACTTTGAGTTCTGCAGTGCTATGGAATTGTGCCCCAGCCTGAAGTAACACCTTCAAGTGTGAAGGGACGGAATTGTATCAGAAAAAAGTCTGCTTATTAGATCCAGGATTAAAAAGGTTCACTCATTGATGCCAAGTTTTAAATTAGTGAATGAACTCGAGTCATTATAGCCCTGGTTGGTTTTAAGAGAACAGTTTTCAGATTCCAAAATGTTCTGGAGCCTCCTTTCAAATGTGAAATTTAAAATCTTGTTAGTCTCTGGCATAAGCAAACACTGAAATCTGTTGCAGAGGAAACTGCCCCAGGCAGTTTAAATGAGAGGTTTGGAACAATAGTGTTGCTATAATCCTGAGCCGTTAATAATAGTATCCATGGGATTAGTTTCATTTTACTGAATTAATTGTTGTATACCCTTACTGACATTTCTTTAGTTTATGTTTTTTTTTAAAAGCCACCATGCAACATCTAATTCTGATTCATTTTCTCTTGTGCACAGAAATTTGTTCTGCCTTAGCTTTATCTTTGTATAGTTTTGTCTCTCGCGCTTGTGCAGTAGCTCATTTATAAGTGCTAATCTGTTAACTGCTTTTATTTTGTGATTAATTGTGCATTCACAGCCGCTGTGCGTCACTGACTCTACACTAAGTGTAATGCACAGGCATTTCTTCCCCCTCAAATCTGCCATTCTGTACTGCGTTTTTGAAAACTCTCTTATGGCCCCGTTTTAAAGCGACTATTTGAGAGTCTCGGCTGCAGGCATTTCAACAGCAAGTTTGAAGCTCTGTTTGTGAGCTGGTCAGAATTGTTACACACTCGGAGAGGACTGGTTATTTGTCACCTTACACGTTATAAATAGGTATTCATGTGCTGAATCGGGGTTCCCTGGTGCTAGTGAGAAACATATATCAGTGTGCCTCATCTAACATTACTCCAACTGATTGAGAACACCAGCCAATCCAACACGTTGATCATTTTTTTGTGATACTATGGGTACTTAATAGATTCTTTTAAAAAGTTATAGATCATACGGGTGGCACAGTGGTTAGCACTGCTGCCTCACAGCGCCAGGGACCCGGGTTCAATTCCCGCCATGGGTCACTGTCTGTGCGGAGTCTGCACGTTCTCCCTGTGTCTGCGTGGGTTTCCTCCGGGTGCTCCAGTTGCCTCCCACAGTCCAAAAGACGTGCTGGTTAGGTGCATTGGCCGTGCTTAATTCTCCCTCCGTGTACCCGAACAGGCGCTGGAGTGTGGCGACTAGGGGATCTTCACAATAAACTTGATTGCGGTGTTAATGTAAGCCTACTTGTGACACGAAGAAATAAACTTAACCTGCCATCTCATCTTTTCAAAATATAGTGAGACTTGTGGGTAAGTGCAGAATATTCCACTTGGAGTTGAGGAGCTGCTTCTGTGTGCGGCGCAGGTTTAAAAACTCACCTGTGTGAAAGGGGTTGTTTTGTGAATGGTAAAACCAGGATGAATGGCTTTGTACTCTTCTCCCCCCCCACCTCTCATTTTAAATTACTGTTTAAGAGTAGTATGTTCATTTACAATAGGGCCATTGTTGAATTGTGGCTGTTAGCACAGGCAGTTGGCTATTATGTGCTTCATAAATGTAATCCCCATGAACCATCGGTGGGTTGTGACCTCATTACCAGCAGAGTGCTTCATCTGTTGTAACACTGTCACATTGCTGAATGGAAACATCTGGTATAAAATTATCTCCATGTTTTATTATTCCGAAAGGCTTGTTACTTACCCATCTCTACCGAAAGGGCTCAGATGTGCACCAAATAGGTATGCCACTGATTGTTTCGGGGTTTTTTTTAAATATCGGGTATATTGTGTGGATTACTATTAAAATCTTGTAACCTAGTAGCAGGTATTTGAAGTCAATAATTTAAGATTTGAAAACGCAATCACACGGCTGATCATCAATCTGTTAATTTGGATAGACAGGATTTGACCCTGGGTAAGCTTTTAACTGACTTGCACGTAGCTTTTTATAAATACTAAGCACAGAGTCTGTGCCACTGATTAATTGTTAACCTTGCAAGCATAGAATATAAGGGCCAAAACTGGACAGAATACCCAAAATCTTGGGGTCCGAGTTCATAGGACACTCAAAGCAGCTGTGTAGGTTGAGGCTGTGGTTAAGAAGGCGTATGGTGTACTGGCCTTCATCAATCGAGGAATTGAGTTTAGGAGTCGTGAGATAATGTTGCAGCTATATAAGACCCTGGTCCGACCACACTTGGAGTACTGTGCTCAGTTCTGGTCGCCTCATTACAGGAAGGATGTGGAAGCCATAGAGAGGGTGCAGAGGAGATTTACAAGGATGTTGCCTGGGTTGGGGAGCATGCCTTATGAGGATAGGTTGAGTGAGCTCGGCCTTTTCTCCTTGGAGAGACGAAGGATGAGGGGTGACCTGATAGAGGTGTATAAGATGTTGAGAGGTATTGATCGAGTGGATAGTCAGAGGCCTTTTCCCAGGGCTGAAATGGTTGCCACAAGAGGACACAGGTTTAAGGTGCTGGGGAGTAGGTGCAGAGGAGATGTCGGGTAAGTTTTTCACTGAGGGTGGTGGGTGCATGGAATGGGCTGCCAGCAACGTTGGTGGAGGCGGATTCGATAGGGTCTTTTAAGAGACTTTTAGATAAGTACGTGGAACTTAGTAAGATAGAGGGTTATAGGTAAGCCTAGTAATTGCTAAGGTAGGGACATGTTCGGCACAACTTTGTGGGCTGAAGGGCCTGTATTGTGCTGTAGTTTTTCTATGTTTCTAAACACAATTTTAAAAAATCCATCAGGTTAATATAAAAGCAAAATACTGCGGATGCTGGAATCTGAAACAAAAACAGAAAATCCGTCAGTTTCTCGATTTATGGAGAGTGAGATGAGTTGCTGGTGAAACATAGGTTTAAGGTGCGAGGGACAAGGTTTAAAAGAGATATATGAGGCAGATTTTTTACACAGAGGTGGGTGCCTAGAACGCGTTGCCGGGGGAGGTAGTGGAAGCGGATACGGTAGTGACTTTTAAGGGGTGTCTTGACAAGTACATGAATGAGATGGGAATGTAGGGATATGGTCCCCCGGAAGGGTAGGGGGTTTTAGGTAAGTCGGGCAGCATGGTCGGTGCAGGTTTGGAGGGCCGAAGGGCCTGTTCCTGTGCTGTAATTTTCTTCTTTGAAAGATCAGTGCAGGAAGATCTGAAGAGCATTCGGTGAACCCAACGATCAGAAGACCGCAAGCATGAGCTGTAAAGAATAAACTTAAGAGCGGCTGTAGTAATTTCTAAATCGGCAACAAGTATTAGGCAGCACAGTGGTTAGCACTGCTGCCCCTCAGCAGCAGGAACCCGGGTGCAATTCATGGCTTGGGTTACTGTCTGTGCGGAGTGTGCACGTTCTCCCCATGTCTACATGGGTTTCCTCCCACAGTCTGAAAGACGTGCCAGTTAGGTGCATTGGCAAAATTTTCCCTCTGTGTACCCGCACAGGCGCTGGAGTGTGGCGACTAGGAGATTTTCACAGTAACTTCATTGCGATGTTAGTGTAAGCCACCTTGTGACACTGATAAATAAACTTTAAACTATTGTACAAAGACAAAATTAGCAGGAATGGAAATTCAAAAATGAGAGTAATTAGATGAATACTGAGGATTTTTATTTGTTAAGGACGAACTCTAATTGTAGGGGGTGACGGTGTGTATCAAATGACGTTGCGCTGAAGTTTCTGGCTATAGGGGAAATAGTATTACGGGCAATAATGCTATCTGGAAGAGATTGTTCCACTTGCTGAAACTGTGGATGGAGTTCTGCAGCTGATTGCAGTCTTGAATTGATGCAGGAGGTTGTGGTACAGCAGTAGTTAAGGAGGACTCACTTCAGCGCCTGCTGTGCTCACATTCTGAACTGCCCAGTCACATCTCTTTTAATGTGGGGACCCTGCTGTGAGGTAAATCATCCTCATATCACCTTGCTTGGGTTTAGTTGAGCAATGATGGTTTTTCTCTGTGTCCTGTTGAGCAGAGCTGCTGTATTCTATTACTGAGCCAATGAAGGGTATTGCAGAACAGTTGAACCACTGATGGTGACAAGTGGAAACTGAACTTTCTTGAAGCATCAAAACAGCAATAGTATCAATTGAGACAATCGTCCGCTTGACTCAGTTGTGAACACACTCCCCTCGCGCCTGACTGTGGATTTGAGGCATAACCTTAGCTGACACTACAGCGCTGTATGTAAGCAGTACTGAATAGCTGGAATCCAGTCTTCTGGATGAGGCATTAAAACCAAGTCCCTACTCGGGTGACGAGGAAACAATATTGGAAAAAGAATAGGGCTTCCTGCCCAACATTCCTCCTCTGAGCTACGCCATCCAAGGAAAGCCCAAGTTAACTGCTCATTCATCTTACTCGCAGTCTGTGTGGGATATTGTCAACTTGGCAGTAACTACACTTCAGAAGTGCTTCATTGGCTGAAAAGGGTTTGGGACATTAAGGCTATAAGGCAGGGTGTAACCGGAATTCTGTGCGTTTCTGAAGTGAAACTTTTTCATCACTTGCTGCTCATTTGTCTCGATGCAGAGCAGCTGTACTTGTCAATCCAAGGAATTCAATAAGTTTATCATGACTGAGGCTGTAACTTTGAAACGGATCTAGTGATTTTCTATTTGGCTGTGTTTTTTTTAACACCCTCCAATCCTATGTTGTTTTGGGCATATAAGGGCACTATTTCTAATGCATATGAGGGCGAGCTAACGCCAATGGTATCTCAGGGTGGGCGAACACATTCCTGGTGCTTGTGTCGGGTAACATCATTTATGTTAAGGAGCATTGTTTATGGATCCAAAACGTAAATGTACCCCGCAGCATTCTCCTTCAAGTCCATGTTGGAAATGATACACCCCTTATCACAGGGAGCTTATCTCCAGTTTTCCAGGTAGGATGATGATCCTGAACCTACAGGTGGGGAATGCGTGTGGTACCTGTGCAGTTCCCTATCCTCATCGTCCCATTGCACTAATGTTTCCATCCTTAAATGGGAGTCTGCCGGAACACCAGCAGAACTGCTGAATGGGATTTCGGTATTCCCCCCCCCCCCCCCCACCCTCAATAAAAAAGTGGAACAGACCACTAGCTGCTGCACCCTTAAAAACAAACACTTGAACAAGAAAAGTACAGCACAGGAACAGACCCTTCGGCCCTCCAAGCCCGTCCGTGCTGATTATGATGCCCTAACTAAACTATAAAAAAAACCTTCTGCCCTTACTCGGTCCTTATCCCTCTATTCCCTCCCTATTCATGTACCCATCCAGATGTCTCTTAAATGTTGCTAATGTGCCTGCTTCCACCACCTCCTCTGGCAGCGCGTTCCGGGCACCCACCACTCTCTGCGTGAAAAACTTCCCCTGCACATCTCCCTTAAACTTTCCCCCTCTCACGTTGAACCTGTGCCCCCTTTGTAATTGACACTTCCATCCTGGGGAAAAGCTTCTGACTATCCACCCTGTCTGTGCCCCTCATAATTTTGTCGACCACTATCGGGTCTCCCTTTAGCCTCCATCTTTCCAATGAAAACAATCATTTTTCATGGCGTTGGCTATGAGGAGAGGTTGAATAGACTACTTTATTCAACCTCTCCTCATAGCCAATGCCCTCGAGACCAGACAACATCCTGGTGAACCTTCTTTGTGCTCTCTCCAAAGCTTTCACATTCTTCTGGTAGTGTGGAGTCTCCGATGAGCCCATCCTTTTTATTTAGCAGCCTTCCAAAAGAAGTTAATCCTGCTGGCTACCAGTGGAACACCAACCAAAAGATCAACACTCGAAGTTCATAATTTTTGTGCTTTCTGTTTGACATTTTTAACATGACTAATCTATTAATATTTGCCCCGAAGGTGTACCATGACACAATTGTAGCCTGAGATTTGACTCTCTTCAGCGCTGGCACTCTGTTTTTCTAACTCCTTCGAGAGCAAGAACATCCTTCCTCAGAAAAGGAGACCAAAACTAGAGTATTGTGCGCAGTTTTGGTCTCCTTTTCTGAGGAAGGATGTCCTTGCTCTCGGGGGAGTGCAGCGAAGATATACCAGGCTGATTCCGGGGATGGCGGGACTGATGTATGAGGAGAGATTTGACTAGTTAGGATTGTTTTCGCTGGATTCAGACGAATGAGGGGGATCTCTGAGATTTATAAAATTCTAACAGGACTAGACAGAGTAGATGCAGGGAGGATGTTCCCAATGATGGGGGAGTCCAGAACCACGGGTCACAGCTGAGGATTCGGAGTAGACCGTTTAAGATGGAGATGAGGAGACATTTCTTCACCCAAAGAATGGTGAACCTGTGGAATTCATTACCACAGGAAGTAGTTGATGCCAAAACATTGAATGTATTCAAGAGGCGGCTAGATATAGCACTTGGGACGAATGGGATCAAAGGTTATGGGGAAAAAGCAGGATTAGGCTATTGAGTTGGAAGATCAGCCATGACCATGATGAATGGCAGAGCAAGCATGAAGGGCCAAATAGCCTCCTCCCGCTCCTATCTTCTATGTTTCTATCTCCGATCCATTTTGTTCTTGGTCTTCCGTGCCTTGACCACCAGTTTGTGTTAAAGGAGCAGCCTGGACTGTAGAACCACTCTGCAGGTGTTAGTATAGAATAAAAAAAGCATTATTTTTCACAGTTGCACCACGAAATAATGCAATTGGAATCACTTGTAGCTCCTTGTGAAATCCCTGAATAGTAAAGGAGACCTGAATGGTCTACCCCTATGTTCTGCATTAGGATTATCACCACTGGAAAGTTTGCCCAAACTCCAAAGCAAATGGTTTCCTAATAACTGGGAAGGACCCGTGGAGAGATTACAACCTTAGAAGAAAGTTGCGGTGTAATGGCATCTTACAGCACAGAAATAGTCCTTTGATGCAAGGCAACACATGTTCTGCCAAATTTAATGGCAGAATCCGGTTTCCTCCCACAGAGCAAAGATGTGCAGGTTAGGTGGAATGGCCAAGCTAAATTGGCCCTTAGTTTACAAAGATGTATAGGTTAGGTGGATTGGCCATGGGAAATGTGTGGGGTTATATGGGGATAAGGCGGGGGAGAGGGCCTGGGTAAAATACACTATCAGAGAATCTGTGCAGTCTCGGTGAGCCAAATGGCCGCCTCCTGCACTGTATGGATGCTATGATTCTATGAACTTAAATTATTTCTTCCCTGACTCCTGGTTGGAGACGGATAAGGTTGGGGTGAGGGAAAGGGGGGAGGAAATTCTGTTCTTCCTGGCCAAGATCATTTCTTTATAGCATTGCATTCAGGCTCCACCTGAAATCTGAAACTCTAAATGCCGCCAGACTTGACTCTTCAATGACCTCCTGGCTGGCTGCCCATCCCCCAGGCTCTAAACTTCATTGCCTGCATTCTACTTTTGCCAGGTCCTGCTGACCCAGAACTCCTGTACATACTGACATACCCACCAGCAGGACAGACCCACCCAACGTGGTGGCATGATGGTAAACAGTAGGGAGAGAGTTTCCTGGGAGCCCTCAACATTGACACTGGACCCCATGAAGCCGGATGGCATCAGGTCAAACATGGGCATGGAAACCTCCTGCTGATCACCATCAGCCATTGCGCCCGCCCTCCCTGTTAGCTGATGAATCAGTCGTCCTCTCTGTGGGAGAATTGGAAACAAGGACACAATGGACTCTGGATGGGGGCTTCAATGTCCATCAATCGCAACTTGGCCAGCTCAGTCAATAATGCTGCAGCCAAATCCTAAAGCACATAGCTACTAGACAGGATCACCAGCCGGTGGTGAGAGAACCAACAGGGCTCTGCCAGGGACACTCAGCACCTGACCTCATCACAGCCTTGGCCCAAACATGCATAAAGGAGCTGAACTCTTTTGCCCATGAGTAAGATGGGTATAGAGGGATATAGGCCAAACGCTGGCAATTGGGACTAGCTTAGGGGTTTAAAAAAGGGGCGGCATGGACAAGGGCCTGTTTCCATCCTGTAAACCTCTGACTCTGTAACTGAAGGAAAGGTGACAGTGATTGTCCTTGATATCAGGCAGCATTTGACCAAGTATGGCAGCCACGCGCCCTGGCAAAACTAAAGTCAATCGGACTCGGAGGGAAGATGCTCCATTCGTTGGAGTCATACCCAGCACAAAGGAAGATGGTTATGGTTGTTGGAGGTCAATCATCTCAGTGCCTCAGAATAGTGTCCTAGGTAGAACCATCTTCAGTGCTTCATCAATGACTTTCCCTCCATCATAACATTTGCTGATGACAGCACAATGTTCAGCATCGTTTGCGGTGGCTCAGCTACTGAAGCAGGCACTTTCTGTATGCAGCAAGACCTGGACAGCATTTGGTTCAGGTTGATAAGTGGTAAGTTACACTCATGCCACCAATATGCCAGGCAATGACCATCTCAAACAGGACCGAATCCAACCATTGTCCCCTGACATTCAATGGCATTACCATCGCCAAATCCCTCATTATTAACATCTGGCTGGGGAGTTACCATTGACCAGAAACTGAACTGGACAAGCCATATACAAGAGCAGGACAGAGGCTTACAGTTCTGCAGCAAGTACCTCATCTCCTGACGTCCTAAAACCAGTCCACCATCTGGAAGGCAGAGGTCAGGAGTTGATGAAATACTCTCCACTTGCCTGGATCGGTGCAGCTCCGACGGCACTCCAGAAGCTCAACACCATCCAGGACAAAGAAACTCTCCTGATTTACAACCCATCTACCATCTCAAAAATCTCCTACAACTGACACAGCAGCAATGTGTCCAATATAAGATGCACTGCAGCAACTCAGCAAGCCTCCTTCGACAGCCCCTTCCAAACCCACGACTTCTGCCACTAAAAAGGGCAAGAGTAGCAGCTGGATGGGAACACCACCTATAGGTTCCTCTCCAAGACACACCATCCTGACTGGGAACTGTATTGTCGTTCCTTTGCTGTCACTGAGTCAAAAGTCAAACTCCCCAACAGCATTGTGGGTGTACCTACACCACATTGACTGTATCTTTTCACGAAGGCAGCTTGCCATGACCTCCTCTGGACTATTAATGGGTAGTAAAAGCTGGGACGAGCAAGCAATGTCCACCTCCCATGAACAAACAAATTTAAAAAATACTTGGCTGCCTCTCCTTGCGACTCTCATAAAATTGTTCGCCCTATTGCCCCTCCCAGCTCTGTAATCTCCACCTGGATCAGTTCAAGCACTCGTGAATTCTCTTTTCCTGCCACTCTGGCCTCTTGTACTCCTCTTGCATTCCTCCACCCTACCATCAGTGTTGTTCCTTCAGGTGTTGAAGCCCAAAATTATAGACTTGTTTCCCTAAACCCCTCTGCAGCCCCCCCCCCCCGCCCCCCCATCTCTTCCCAGAGACTATTCTAAAATCCATCTCTAACCAAGCATTTGGTCACTGCTTGTATGTCTCCTCCTGCAACTCAACCACCAATTTTGCCTACTGACAGCCTTGATGTTCTCTACATTAAAGAAATGGGACAGGATTTTCCTGCCCCATTTGCCAAAATTCCCACCCAAGGTCAGTGGACCTTGGCATGGTCCGCCTGCAACAATTCCTGTGACAGGCGGGATGGGAAAATTCCGCTCCTAATGTCATAGGATTCTACAACACGCAAGGAGGCCATTCAGCCCACCATGTCTGCAAAGGCTGGCTCGTCGAAAGAGATGCAACTCCATTTCTCTTTTCGCAGAGCCCTGCAAGCTATTGTAAAATGCTAAAAGCTTCTCCTCAAACTCTTTGCAAGGAATTGAGGAAATTGCTGGGCTGTGAGGCTTGAGTGTCATATTTTAATTCATCTGTTCTGATGTGTCAAGTTTAAAATCTGTATGTGGCATAGTTGGTCTTCGTATTGTACTTGTATAATAGACTTATCAAAATAAGTAACGAGGAAATGGGGTGTTTCAGAGGTGGCGTGAAAGGATTTTGACAGGTCTCTCACTCCTGAGAGCTACCTTAGATTAATTTGCATGTACTCTTCTTAGACTGAATCAAAATGGCCCAGTCTGTGTAAGCCCAGCTCAATTCAGCCACCAGCAGATAGTTGACAGGTCATTGTCTGCACTTCCCCCTGAGTAGCATTCTGCTTTGATTTTGAAGAAAGTGACTGCAGTACTTGTAGGAAATACTTATCTCTCAAAATCGCTGTCAATCCAAGGATGTAATTTGATATCCACACATGCACGGCATCTGTGGGGGGAGGGAAGGAGGAAAAGGCAGAAACGGAATGAAATTGATTGGATAACTGTTACAGTATGAGTGTGGATCAAAAGGATTGGAATAAAATGCAGACTGAAAGATTAGTTGTGGGAGTGGTGTCCACCCGACCATATACCTAAAATACCCAGTGTGTCTGAAAGGTATTAATGGCTCTTGCACTGGTCAAAACTGTTCCAAAGTGAACAGACCTTCTCTTTTAGTAGAACTGATTCTTTTTTTCCTGCATTTTGTCACGTTGACCACTAATTGGGCCGTGAACAGGTGGTCGGAAGGAGAAAGAACACGTGAAAAGATGATTGCGGTGTGACTAACCAGCATTCTCCCAAACAACACACTCTCATCCACCTGAAAGTTGCCTGGTGACTGGGGAGATTGGAGCGAGACAAATCGTTTATAAAGTCTTTTTTTTCCCCCACCCCGAAAGCATTCAGACTTCACCTTCTGTCTCCGGCTCCAGCAGTGATCTCGGTTGCAGATTAAGCTCCGTGCGGGTTATTGGTGGCAAAACCATTTTGCTGCTTTTCCAAGGAACTAAGTGGGAAGAGCCCCACTGTGCTGGTGGCCTTCCTCTGCCTTTCATTTCAGTTTTGCCACTGTTTACATAGCGACTGACAAACCCACTCGAATGAATGAATGATTGCTCTGAACTAAGGGTGTGTGTAGGGTATAGAGATCATGGGAACTTTAGCTTTTCCATTCTGCGACAATATATAATTTCTGTTTTTAAAAAGTTTAGTGTCACAAGTAGGCTTTCGTTAACACTGCAATGAAGTTACTGTGCAAATCTCCTAGTCGCCACACTCCGGCGCCTGTTCGGGTACGCTGGGGGAGAATTTAGCACGGCCATTGCACCTAACCAGCATGTCTTTTTGGGAGGAAACCGGAGCACCCAGAGGAAACCCACATAGACACGGGGCGGCGGGGGAACGTGCAGACTCCATACAGACAGTGATCCAGGCTGGGAATCGAACCCAGGTCCCTGGCAGCAGCGCAGCCACTGTGCCACCGCATTGGTAACTTAAACCTATGAAGCGCTGGTGGCTGTTTCTCCTCCCATGCCCTCGCCTTTCCCCAAAAAAGTGCAGCAATAATGCTCATCACATGTCCAGAGCAAGGTTAAATTTTGTCTCTCTCCAGTGTTTTAATTCAATTGATCACAAACCATACTTGTGACCTTTAACTTTTAAAAATGTTAACATTATATGTATCACTGCAGTGCAAACTTTTGGCATCAAATTTTCATTCCAAATTATAATCCCTCAAATTAGGAATCTGACGCAGGAAAATCTAAAACCAGACCCATGAATAGTGGTTTTAGCCGTGTCTCGGTGGTAGCGCTCTGTCTGAGTCTGAAACATTGCAGATTCCTGTTGAGCACAAAATCAAAGTCAAGTTTATTTATTAGTGTCACGAATAGGCTTACATTAACACTGCAATGAAGTTACTGTGAAAATCCCCTAGTCGCCACCCTCCAGCACCTGTTCGGGTACACGGAGGGAGAATTTACCATAGCCAATGCACCTAACCAGCACGTCTTTCGGACTGTGGGAGGAAAGCGGAGCACCCGGAGGAAACCCACACAGACACGGGGAGAACATGCAGGCTGCACACAGACAGTGACTCAAGCCGGGAATTGAACCCGGGTCCCTGGCACTGAGGCAGCAGTGCTAAGCACTGTACCAAACTCAAATTGGAGGAACAGAGGAGTGGGGAAATCGAGGAGAAAATCCTCACAGGGAGTGACTCTGATGTTGTGATGTGTCTTCACTTCTATACAAAGTGGATGCATTAAGAGGATTGGATGAGGTGCTTGAAGTTTATTATGAACAAGGGAGAATTTAGCATGGCCAATGCACCTAATCATAGGATTCAAAGCTGTGAGTACACACCCATTGCCCTTTCACATACTCTCTCTTTCATTGGTGTACCCAAGCTGGGAATCGAACCCAGGTTCCTGGCCCTGTGAGGCAGCAGTGCTAACCACTGTGCCACCATGCACCCCCAGGTTGGCAGTGCATACTGAGAGCAGTGCTGCACTGTCAGAGGTGCCGTCTTTCCGATGACGTACAATCTGCTATCTGAGCTGAAGATTAAAAATCCTGTGCTGCTACTCTGAAAAAGCGTAGGTAATATCTCCTCCGTGTCCTAGCCAATATGTATCCCTCGATCAAGATTACGAAAACTGATTATCTGGTCATTATCACATTGCTGTTTGTGAGAGCTTGCTGTGCGCAAATTGGCTTCTGTGTCCCTTTTCTTACAGTAGTGTAGGTAACTATTTCAGGAGTAGTTAATTGGCTTTAAAATGCTTTGGGCTGTTCTGAGATTATTAAAGGTGCTATATAAATGCAATTCTTTTTTAGGGAGATTTTGCTTTCTGACTACTTCACTACATCACAAATGCCCATAAAATTGAAGCAACGTTTCACCTCGGTTGGTTTATATCGAGTTGGGACTGAGAATCTGTTGATCCTTGTGGTGTATTGGGGAGCCACTAATGTTAGTCACACTTCCCCATCGTGACATAGCTAGGATTGAAGTTTCAAAGTGGTTGTCCAAATTTCACTTCCTGTCAGGAAGATTGAGTGAAGCTGGGGAAATCGTGGTTCTTGAGCCAGCCTTGAATGTGGAGTGCCGAACGGAATTGTTCGTGGCGTTGTCATCAGCTGTCCTATTTGGAAGACAGATTGACACTGTGCATGGAAAAGGCAAGAAATTGTGAGAGAGGCAGCGAGCGAGAGAGACCCGTTATGGCTAAAAAAAAAATGGCAAGGCACAATGGGACAAATAGCCTCATCCTGTCTGGACACTAAAGTTGCAGAGTGCGAACTCACGCTCATTTCTCTCCAGCTTCATTGGCACATTTCTCACAGCACTCGCACCCTTTTTCCTCCTTTCTTCTCCCCCTTTCTCTCCCACGCCCCCCCCTCACTCCCTCTCTGCGCCCACCCCTCTCTCGACACCCCCCTCTCTCGCCCCCCCCCTCACTCCCTCTCTGCACCCCCCCTCTCTCGCCCCCCCCCTCTCTCGCCCCCCCCTCTCTCGCCCCCCCCTCTCTCGCCCCCCCCCCTCTGGCCCCCCCCCTCTCTGGCCCCCCCCCTCTCTGGCCCCCCCCCTCTCTGGCCCCCCCCCTCTCTGGCCCCCCCCCTCTCTGGCCCCCCCCCCCCTCTCTGGCCCCCCCCCTCTCTGGCCCCCCCCTCTCTGGCCCCCCCCCTCTCTGGCCCCCCCCCTCTCTGGCCCCCCCCCTCTCTGGCCCCCCCCTCTCTGGCCCCCCCCTCTCTGGCCCCCCCCCTCTCTGGCCCCCCCCTCTCTGGCCCCTCTCCCCCTTCTCTGGCCCCCCCCCCTCTCTGGCCCCCCCCCTCTCTGGCCCCCCCCCCTCTCTGGCCCCCCCCTCTCTGGCCCCCCCCCTCTCTGGCCCCCCCCCTCTCTGGCCCCCCCCCTCTCTGGCCCCCCCCCTCTCTGGCCCCCCCCCTCTCTGGCCCCCCCCTCTCTGGCCCCCCCCTCTCTGGCCCCCCCCTCTCTGGCCCCCCCCTCTCTGGCCCCCCCCCTCTCTGGCCCCCCCCCTCTCTGGCCCCCCCCTCTCTGGCCCCCCCCCTCTCTGGCCCCCCCCCTCTCTGGCCCCCCCCTCTCTGGCCCCCCCCCTCTCTGGCCCCGCCCCCCTCTCTGGCCCGCCCCCTCTCTGGCCCCCCCTCCCTCTCTGGCCCCCCCCCTCTCTGGCCCCCCCCTCTCTGGCCCCCCCCCTCTCTGGCCCCCCCCTCTCTGGCCCCCCCCTCTCTGGCCCCCCCCTCTCTGGCCCCCCCCTCTCTGGCCCCCCCCTCTCTGGCCCCCCCCTCTCTGGCCCCCCCCTCTCTGGCCCCCCCTCTCTGGCCCCCCCCTCTCTGGCCCCCCCCTCTCTGGCCCCCCCCTCTCTGGCCCCCCCTCTCTGGCCCCCCCCTCTCTGGCCCCCCCCTCTCTGGCCCCCCCTCTCTCGCCCCCCCCTCTCTCGCCCCCCCTCTCTCGCCCCCCCCTCTCTCGCCCCCCCTCTCTCGCCCCCCCCTCTCTCGCCCCCCCCTCTCTCGCCCCCCCCTCTCTCGCCCCCCCCTCTCTCGCCCCCCCTCTCTCGCCCCCCCCTCTCTCGCCCCCCCTCTCTCGCCCCCCCCTCTCTCGCCCCCCCCTCTCTCGCCCCCCCTCTCTCGCCCCCCCCTCTCTCGCCCCCCCCTCTCTCGCCCCCCCCTCTCTCGCCCCCCCCTCTCTCGCCCCCTCTCGCCCCTCTCTTCGCCCCCCCCTTCTCTCGCCCCCCCTCTCTCGCCCCCCCCCTCTCTCGCCCCCCCCTTCTCGCCCCCCCTCTCTCGCCCCCCCTCTCTCGCCCCCCCCTCTCTCGCCCCCCCTCTCTCGCCCCCCCCTCTCTCGCCCCCCCCTCTCTCGCCCCCCCCTCTCTCGCCCCCCCCTCTCTCGCCCCCCTCTCTCTCGCCCCCCCCTCTCGTCTCGCCCCCCCCTCTCTCGCGCCCCCCCCTCTCTCGCCCCCCCCCCCCCCCCCTCTCTCGCCCCCC